>NC_046977.1:15420386-15685386 GCF_009769545.1 Cyclopterus lumpus | reverse complement strand
CCGAGAGTCACTTCTGGGCTCCATAGCCACTTGACTGTGTGACGATGACGAAGCAGGAGAGGGGACTGAGACTGGGCCTATCTGAGGATTACCCAGGATCCCCTCTTGAGGCACTGAAACACTGTCGCAGCATGGAAGAATATTCAAACATACAGAAAACACAAAAGACTATCAAATCAATAAACAGGAAGACAAATAGGAGAATCGGGAGCTATAGAGTTGCATGCTGTGTGTGTATATAACATGGGTGGGGGATGGCACAGGTGGTCAAATTGATTAAAGAGGTAGTGATAGCCGTTCTCACCTCTCTGAGGCCCTCTGGTGGAGAGGACTGGGAGCGGCTGCTGGAGTCAGCCGGCTGCTCTCTGAACAGACAAACCCACTGTCCGTCTCCGGAGAGATGATCCCATCCTGGTCAACACAACACAGAACAAAGATTGTGAACATTGGGTTTCAATGTATATTTTGAACACAGCATCAACAGTATTAATATAATTTTCCTCACATTACATAGAGTCTCTGAGCTCAAAACCCATGCAGTGTGTTCGTACAGTATATAAAGAGATGCATCAATATCTTGGCAAAAAAAGAAAGAAGAGAAAATGTTTCAAAATGTCAAAAGGCGAAAGTAATATCTTCAGAGGCTTTGATTCTTACATAATCAAATGTTAAGCACTGCCTCACTTTAACCACGCCACATTGAGTCAATGACAGACTGTTATTTCACCCTGGCAGTTTGCAATAGAAAACTGACCTGAGAAAGCACTCCGCTGCTCCCAGTTTGGAGTTTGGAGTTCCTCTTCTCCAGAGCTGTAATCTCTCCCAGACTGCTCAGACTGCTGCTGTGGGACTTTCCCACCTTCAACCTCCTTCTGCTACTGTGGAAAGTGGTGGACTGGGTGGAGCCTCTGCGTGAAGGAGAACTGGACCTGCTGGCTTGCTGTTTGACAGGAGGAGAGTCCAGATGCTCCGATATGTCTTTCCTGTCAACAGAGAAGGGCAGCGAATTCAGTCACTGTTTATTAAAATGTGGCAAAATTGCAGGTATTATTTTACATTTAGACAGGAAAGTACTCAGATTAGCAACCCCTCAGAGCTTCCCAGTGCGACAACAAACATGACTGTGCTGCTGATGAAACTGCAGCTCATCTCTTCTCCTTCTCTGAAGACTCACCTCTGTGGAAGACTTTTCTGGACTTCCAGGCCCTCAGTTCTCCGACTCTGTCTTTCTCTCTCCCCGTCCGCAGGCTGCATGTCGCTTCTTAAGGCAGCAGAAAGGGAAGCTCCTTCCCTCTGGCTACTGTCTTGGACGTTGGGAAGCTCCTTGAAGCTGTGGTAGCTAAACAGAGGCAGGAAAACTTTCAGTGTGCAATAATGAGAGTCTTTCTTTCCTTATCTCCTTCTGACAGTGTGAAAAAAAAAAAAGATAAGTATTTGGATATCTCCTAACATTTTAAAAAGTATTTCACATTTCACTGCAAAAAAAAAAAGAAAAAAAAAAAAAAAAAAAAAAAAAAAAGGTACAGATGGTCACTATTCCCTTTTATCAAAGTGATCAACTGAGAAAACAAACATTCCTACTCACTGATCCATTGGTGTGATACAGTCTTGTTCAACATGCCTTTGTTTGCCATTCAGAGGTTTGAGGTAGAGAGAATTAAGAGTTTCCTCCTCTTCATGACTCTCTTCACTGGCTGAGCTCACCTCCATCGCCGCTGCCTCACCTGGATCAACCAGCAACGGCACAGGAGGGCTCTGGAAAGAGATGAAGTTGGATCATTATACATACACATAAATACACAAATAGTGTTTGTTTTTTTACTACAGGACTTTCCTTATAGGTGTGTCATTTTTTATTTTTTATTTAAATTCTTACATGTAATATGCCCTGCTATTTAATTTTAATTTTATTGTATTGTACATTTGTAAAAAATGTTACAAAAATGTTCTTCAAGAAATTCGAAGCAGCAGCATGGATGAATAAAGTAAAATCTAATCTACAACGTTTACAAATACAGAGGATCTCTTATATTTCTGATCACACGCACAAATGCAAACGTTAAATAGATACTCTGTAGTGATCCAGGACAGAGTACATTAACAGACAGAGCTGTTAGACGGTACCTGCGGGTGAGTCAGCGTTTCTCCTCCCTCAGAGGGGACAGACGAAGGCGCGGGGTGAGGCGGTGGAGAGGGAGGAGCCACACAGGTGGGCTGCTCTTGTTGCATCTGTTCCACCTGCTCCTTCAGCTCTTCCATACACAGCCCACATTGAAAGATCAGTCCCTCTAGTTCCCTGACACACACACACACACACACTTTTATTTTTATTTATATATAAAAATGAAAAAAAACAGCAAAAAGAACAGAGTGCACATGAATAAAAAATGGAATCTATGACATATTTATCTCGGTGCGCTCACCGTTCAGGGTCAAAGTGGCTGATTTGTGCCCCACGCTGCAGCAGGACTTTGTGTTCATCCTTGGCTAACAGGTAGCCCCTTTCTAAAGAGTTGAGGCCCACAGCAAGCTGAGAGAGACCCTGAGAAAGAGTTTGGATTTGAGGTGGCTAGTAGAAGACATCCATCTGAACAATTTAAACTGAGTTGAGTTGTTGTTCTTACCGTCATCTGGTCACAAGGCAGGAGTTGTTTGCTCTTTAGGAGATCTTTAAAAGTCTGCAGCTGAAGGAAGAACATTAAACACCTTTATCTCTTTATCACATCATCTCGTGAATCTGCATGGATCCTTGAGGCTAAACTTCCACACAAATAGATTTTGTACTCACCCACAATTGACTAAAAAGCTTTAAGAATAACTAATTCAAGTTATATAAAAAATGTAAATGCTGCCCCATACATTGCCTAAGACTAAGGCTAGCCAATAATTTCTCAGAAACGTGCCAATTAAAACATTTTAACACAAAATAACACTAAACTGGTATTGTGTGGGTTTTTACAAAACACATAATAATGCTTGACTATACTATGATTGTATATACTATACTATGATACCATGGTTAATAACTGTCGATGGATACAATAGGTAATTTACCTGCTGGAGGAACTTGTCAGCCATGCTGTAGATAATCTTGGCCAGCTGCTCTCCCACCTGAGGGTCTGGGCTTCTTGTGGAAGGACGGGCAGATGAACTTCCTGTTCATTTGACAGACAGGGGCAGAGGAAAGAATGATATGATGCAACTTCAGCAACAGCTGAATGATAAGATGACACCTTGATAAAAAAGTCAGTGACAATGTGTCAGTGTACAGTAATACATAAGTAGAGCAGGGTGGCTCACATATATGACATATGATTAAATAAACTGATGAATTTGACAGCAAAGTAGGAAATGTTGAATGGGATGAATTTACTCTGATTATTGCTGTGTCCGTTTGGGTGAAGAGATGCTGAGCTAAACGCTGCTCTCTGAGCCTGAGAAAAATCCAGCACCATGACCTGTGAAGAGTCCCGGTTCAGTCCTGACTGCACCAAGTGGCCGGGCTTTGGAGGGTCAGAGTACAGGTTCACCTGAGGGAGATATGAACAATTAATAAGTGGTATATTGGCGCACTTTTTCCTTTGCTGTTCCTGGTGACATAAGTGACTACTGTCCAATTTCAAGAGGTCAACATTTTTAGATCCCTCGTCAATTCTGCTGCATGTTAGCTTAATACCAGGAATGAGACTTTGGGCCGGGTTAAAGTATTTTTGAGGATATAATCAAATCATACGACAAAAGATGGAGATGATCAGAATGATTTGGATTTGCGATACAGATACAGCCGACATCCGCACCTTTTGTCTTCTGGTGTTTACGTGTTTTAAGCCACAACATCAAACAGGTCATTTCACGGCAGAAGTTTAAACTGAACTGTGTGATACAGGAGTTTAACACATACACCAGGTGGTCACACCTCCCCACACATACAGAATTGAATGAAAAGGAGAATGAATGTATGCCCCTCCCCTCTAGGCAATAAATCACTATGACCTTAAACTGACCTCAACAGTCCCCTTAAAAATATATATATTTTTAAAACAGACAGATATGTGTAACGCACATGCTCTGTACGTTACAGAGCGAGCCACTTGGGTTGAATTTCTTGTTTCCCCTAACATTACATCCAGCTTGTATCACATATATTATACAGGTAGGAGTAGCGACTGAAAGTAATTAGTCAGAAAGATGGAATGATATAACGTAAGATCATTAAGGACTAGAGTACATCATGCCTGAGTGTTTACGTTTTTAATTCAAAAGTAAATGTGTTTTGTATAAAACATCATTACTTGAGCTTGTAATTAGAGGATCGTGACAGTTCTTGATTCAAGTCTAAGAAGATGCATTTCCAGTTGTTGGAACTGATCATTCAGGGTTCACACAACATGAAAGAAAAAAACTCTCCAATTAAAAATAATAGTAATCGGACAAGACATTTCCGTGTAAAGTGCTCCTCCCACCCTGCCAGTGTGATGTTAGCTTGCAGAGGGAGGACAGATGGGAGACAGATGGTGGTGCAGGGTTGTGGTGAAGGAGATGGAGGGGAGGTGGAGAGCCCAGTAAGCTGATTTTAATTGGTAACGATTGTGGAGTGCTCCTTCGCCAACAGAAATTATTTAAAAAAGGAGAGACTTCGCTACACTCATCCTGTCTCTCCTGCTCTTTCATTTCTTTCCTATCCCACTTTTTAAATTCTCTAAGCATTTGTTCTGACATACTGCTCTGTCTGTGATGTCCTGACAATGTCTGAGCCTGGACTGCAGGGTCTTTATAGATCTGTCCTGTAGAAATAGAGTTGAGGAATAAAGACACACAACAAACTAATAAACAGTTGAATACACATCTGAAATTAAAAAGAATTGCTACTTTATTTTCATATGCCTCCCTTTTAAACATTTCATTTCTGTATTCTTGCTTTCTTATCAAATTTTGGCTTGATTTTTTCCTACATGTGATCATCATTATTAATATCTACATGCAAGATAAGGCAATCATATCTCTGCCTTTTTATTCCTGTACTTGTTGAAAGCAAGAACAAAAATGACAAACACTGAATTAAATTATCTAAGGGAAACAAGAACACACAAAAGGGTGTACTGTCATTGGGGAAGAGGACCTTCGTATATTTTAGAGGAACCTTTGTGTTCGTTCCCACCCACCCACCCACCTACTGTCCACACAGTATCTCCAGATGTTGTGTGCAGCCTGTGTTTGCACATAGAACAGTAGCTATGCATAATGCCTCTCACAGAAAAATCAGAATAAAATTAATGGAAAGCTGAGCCGGACATAATCGTGCGTTCTCTGCCGCTCCTTCGTTTAATGAAGGGAAGAAGTGAATCGGGTATTTGAGTTATACATTTATACTTGACATTCATGTTTAGAAAAAAAATAATTTATTAAATGTAATCAAATTTGTGAAAAATAATCATTCCATTTTTAAGTTTCCTTCTGGAAGTGCTATAGTAATTTAAAATTGTAAGGCTTAAAACCCTGTACTACCGCAAACCATTAAATAGTGATAAATTATAGCCTCATTTCTATATTAACTACCTTGGCTTGGAGGCGCAGGCGATCAATGGTGTTCTCCGCCTCGGCGTACTTAGTCAGCAGTCTGTTGTAGTCCTCCTGCAGAGAGATGAGACGGAGAGGGAATGAGTGAGTAAGAGGAAGAGATGAAAAGAGAGAAAACGAAGCATGTGATGAGTGAAAAAAAAGAAGAGTGCAAAGTTTCCCTTGGGGTAAACTGGAGTGTCTTGTGGAAAGCCATTTTAGCATCAGATGAATGCCTATGGCTTTGGAACCGCATGCACAAACATCACTCGTGGGTGTAACGTTCACATCCTTTTATCCATGATATGTACATCACGTACAGTGATGATGAGACATGTTGTGTCTGCACCACAGCAGCTCACTTATAAACACATCTACTAAATAAATGGCTAAATAAATGTACTGATTTATTAACAGCTGAATCTGTAACCCATTACTGTTTGCAGTAGTCAAACTTATAATGCAAAAAAAGTGAACTGTAAATTTTAGAAGTACATTCATAAAAAATAAACCTCACTCTGAAAGGTCGTGTTGGAAGGGTAATTCTTTATTTCTATATTACAGAATAACTGGGGACAAATGTAATTTGTGTTTTCTCAAGGTCAATGATCTGCAAACATTGTTCCATTTCCCAATTTCAATCAATATTTTAGAAGTATAAAGATGAATCACAAGCTCTGTAATTGCCTTGGTGCTGTAGACGGATTGTGAAACATTAAGAATGTAATACGGAAATACACAAGGGCAAGGTTATATTGATAACTATCCCTATGCCATCCCTGACTTAAACAGAAAGGAAATTACTATTTCTGATTGATGTTCCCCCCTAAAATGTCTATAAAAACAGGCACAAGAATGAAGGTTTCATCTTCATTACTTTTTGTTGGTACCATATAGCCTATTAATTTAAATATCTTCAGTATATATCCCCAACTTTAAAGCTTCATTTCCCTAATGTATGCCATCCCTGTTTACCCCTAGTTGTTTTGACTTCAGCGTTGCTACAGAATAAGAGGACGTAACGATGGTGCCTCTGGGAATGAGCGAAGATGGTGGGGAAGTGTTGGCAATTTACTTTAGATTTCCCTTAGGACAGTTAAGGAAATTAGGGACAACTTGACTTTTTCTATGGATCCTGTTTGATTAAGACAGCGTCACTGGTAGTTTCTTTCTAGAGGTGGGATGCAATCAAATAACACAAAACATGGGTAATCATTGCATCATCAAATAGCAGCCTGCACTGGGCCAAAGTCAGGTAAAGAACAGTGTTTTGATGTGAAAAAACCTGAGTGTGCCAAATCTCGCAGTGAGTCATACGCCCCATCCTCATATGTACACGCAACATCATTTCATTTTGACAGCTTCTGATGGTTTTTTATACTACAGCCACACTAAGCAAACTGACAACCATAAAAAGAGTGCTTTGATGATGACGTCCCGAGATGTCCCAGTCTCTAGGTACCAGTACCTGTAGTTGGTCGAGCAGTGTGGTGGCCTGCTGGCGGCATCTGAACTCCTGAGGCACAGTGGAGTTGGGGGCACTGGTTGGTGGCTTGTAAGAGTCTGATGAGGCAGGAGAAGCAGCTATGGTCTTCAGGAGGACTTCTTTCACAATGTCAGCAGGGGATTTAAACCCAAAGGGGGGCTCAGGTGACAAGGACCTCCTCTTGGATGGGTGTTTGCTCTTGGGGGGGCTGTAACCATCTTTGGGGAAATGGACCTTGGGTTCCACTTTGGAGAAGTCTGGTGTGCGGTAACTCAAAGGCCCTTTTCTGGAAATACAATTATATACATGGTTAGTGCTTAGTGCTCCGATCATGATGTATGAAAACTTGAAAAAAAAAGGAAGGATACAACAGACGTAACATAAGACGTGATACTTTTTTTAAACCTTACGGCTATGGGAATATGACTCACCTGGATTCATCCATTTCAGCAGCATTACTTCTGGCTTTTGGCGTTTTCTGCACTTTGTCAGGACTTGCGGTCCGGTGTTTGAATTTTAAGGAGTCTACTTTGGCTGCGTTGAGGGAAAGATTCTTTGAACACGTAGCTTCAGGTGAGTGCTGCCTCATCTTCCTTGGTGAGGGAGTGGGCAGTTTGTGAGGCTTACCTGACTTATGTGATGCCTTTAAAGGTCCGCTGTAATGATTCGACACGCCTTCTTTAGAAAACACGGCTGCTGGCTGAAGAGAAGCCCCGAGCTTTACCTCGTCACAACGAGAACTGGACTTGAGGCTTACGTGGCTCCTGTGTGATTCTGGAGGGCTTTCTGTGAAGCTCATCTCCGGAAGGTTTTCAGCGTCAATACCAGGACCAGCAGCTATTTCCTCAGCCGAGAAGTGGAGAAGGTGGGGGAAAGTGAGGGCTGTGAACGGTGAGGCAGGCTGAGATATTGGGCAGTGAGGATCGGCGACTGTAGCAGGTCCCATGGCTAACAGGGGAGCACTACAAGATAGCGAAGAGCTGATCTCCTCGATCTCTCCTTTGGAAATATAGCTCCCAGACAAACCAGTCGTGATGCGAGGGGGTTTAGTTTTCTTTCTCTTCTGGTCTTTCCTGGTCCCAGCTTCCTCTCCATCTTTCTTGCAATCCATCATGTGCGCTTCTTCTGTGTCCATCGAGTCCTCAACTGCCAAAAACATGGAGACGGGGAAATGGGAAGAGAGGTTTCAACACAGTATAGGCTCCCACAACAAAGGGAGTGTAGCTCGCCTAGCGTCTACTAATTCCAGAGCATTGCCCAAAAGTCAAAACGTATTGATAAAAGAGCAATGCTAACATTTTAAAAATGCACATTTTTAAGTGACAAAGTTTTCTACTTTCAAAAGCAGAACGTTTTGCTCACAAGGGCAGCCATGCACTAAAAAGTTTATTTCATACAACTCATTTAATCTGATGAAACAATTTCTTCAAAATGAGGATTTTGTTTGAGGAGTTTTATATTTTCTTTTGGGAAATTACATTTGAAGATTCATTCGAAACCTCAATATAAGCTAAGACTGTGATTCAGTACAGCCCTCTTCCAAGAAAAAGTATTTTTAAATATCTTAAACCAGGTCTGGAGGGCACTGTGATGGATTACACCCAACACAATCGGTCAATTTAACAGAAAAGTAAACAAAGACTATTAATGATTGATTAATCATTTAAGTAACTTTTCAAGCAAATAGTTTCCAGAATTCCAGCTTCTCATTTGACTGGATTTGCCATTTTTTCTTTGTCTGATGTGATAATAAACTGCATCTCTCTAGACTGTGGAGTGATAGTCAGACAACACAAGCAACCCGATGACGTCATCGTGGGCTTTAGGACATTTTATGATCCAAACAATTCATTTGGAAACGAGGCCTGTTGGTAGAACTGATGGCCGCCTGGAACTGTAGAAACATGTATTGAAAGTAGTAAACCACAATGTGGACAGCCATCTGTGATGTAAAGGAAAAGCAATTTGTGCAATGAGCTCAAACATGCAACTCCAGTGGAATGGTCCTTTATGCGTAGTATAGGGACTAGAAGATCAAAACTAGTCAAGGTGAAATAAAGACTCACATGGCGATAGTATTTGTACATCCTCTCCTTGTGGCGCGTTAAGGGAGCAGTGTTTACTCAGGCGGTAACTCAGCTCCTCGGGTGTATCCCTCTCACACCCCCGAGGGTCTGCGTCATCGAGGGTGATGGGTCCAGGGCACATGTTTGGATTACTTTCTGAATCTGGATCACAATATGCCGACAACTCCAAAATCTCCAGTGCGTCCGACAGTCCAATGATGCCGTTCTCATTCATCTGGCTGACAAAGTCATCGTCTTTCTCTGCCTCTTCTTCATCCTCATCCTCCCACACGTCCTCAGAAATTACAGAGCTGGTGGGTGAGGTTCGAACTGGGGCAAGGGTCCATAAAAGAGCCCCTGCTGTGGTGTTCTTTCTTGTCTCCATTCACCTCCTCAGGTCTGAGCCCTGACCTCAGCCAGGCACAGGAATGCCTTGAACCTTTTCTTGTTGGTCTGGCTCTGCAGTGAGGTCCGTTTTCAAAGCCATGCAGGTCATGTCATTAAGCTGGAAAAGGACCAGAGGCAGAGATAAGGAAGACTGGTTGGTCACTCTTCAGTCGTGAGGAAGAAGAGATCTCTTTGGGTGAAGTTCCTGAAAACACAAAATAGTATGAGCTCCACAGTCTCTATACTCTTTTAGCAATACACTCAACTAGGAGTATCCAAAGGAAAGTAATTGAAGGAAAAACAAATGTATATAAAGGACAATTCATAATAAGATAGAGATAGAGAAAATAATGACAACAAGAACATTTTGTTTATCTCAAGCAATAAAAGGGTTATAAACCACTACAACAGATTGAAATTCTGTTCAGAAAAAAGGCACCAAAAACACTGGCTCCTGCTTTTCAAATGGACGCAGGGCAGTAAAGTTAATGACTTTGAGTTTGGGACTCTTTGACAAAAGAAGCAATTCGAAGACATCGCCTTGAGACCCATAAATCACTCCATTAGTTTGAAGCCAAACTAATGGAGTGATTTATGGGTCGTGGGTCTTTATATTCACACACAGTTCGTCCATAAACAAACAGCTACAGTCTTGGCCTTGTGTGTCCCACTGCACATTCTGCATCTCTTAGAAATATAGTGTGTATTATTGTGCAGTGTGAAGTCCTATGAAATGCTATTAGAAGGTACGGCAATAATTTCAAACAAAATGCATTGTCATGCATTGCAATCAAAGCACCAAATATCAACTTTGTCCTGGTTCTAAACGCCAACAATTATTTACAGAAAAACAACCATAGTGATTAAAAAGTTTGAATTTAAAACCATTTCGGTCACCTTTAACTTCCTCTCAACCACTCAATCCATCCTTTGTATAAAATGTATTCGCTGAGGCCTCAGGTTGTCCATCTGAGGTATCTGATGTTCACAAATTAACACGACAGGTCTGAAGACAGCGCAGAGCAAGTGGACCAGGTGGTCATAGCACGATACAATACTAGAAAATTGAGAACAAATTACTTTCAGATATTCAAACTCAGCGCCGCACTGAGAAGTATTTTACTCGTGCACCAGTTAAATTATGTATTATACAGAATGCTTTAGTAAAACTACCAATCAATGGTTGTTTATTATATTTGTATGCAATGGGTTACGTGGTTAGCTGTTAATTTGTATTTCTTTCACTGATGTAATGTGCAGTTGTTTTCAACAGTGTCTATGTGCAGTGGTGTCACAGTACATTTTGTCTGACATCTCTCGTGAGGTGCAGCCTATAAGGACTCGTTTCCACGGCGATTTCTCCGTTCGTCTCTACACAACAAATTATTGACCCCCACTAAAATCCTGTGCTGTTTCAAGGTCTTTATAACAGACATATCATGAATGTAACAGAGGTTGGATCAGACTACTGGTTCACAATGTTACATCAAGTCCCCCAAGTGTATTCCTAGAGCTGCAACAGTGTCACTATGGCAACGACAACATGAACACGAGCTGCGCTTTTCAGCATCTGCAATAAATCTTTGACAACTCAACATACAGGCCAGTTCCTCACACAAAGAAAAACAGTGCGTAACAGTGCCACACAGATTGTATGTATACATATGCTTAGTCCCTCTAAAAAGCCTCATAACCAAATGTCCCTTGACATCAAAAGACAGCAAGTTTTTGCTTAGAAATCCAGACACTTGTGTGTATCCATAGACTCTTTTTGATTGCATTATGAACAAATCAAGGCTCGGTGTGCACAACTGACAGACTTGCATCATGCTCTCTCTAACACACACACACCCACACACACACACACACACACACACACAGGCTCCACGCGGGCCAACATGGCAACTCGCCATGCACCACAAGAAATGAGGGCGCACATATGCACATATCAGCGGATAATCAACTGAAGACTATTAGAAAAGCTTTTACTCAAATTTTACTCAATCAAATTTATATTTGTTCTTCACAGTATCATTATTTTTGAATGCAACTTTATGCTTCTTTACATTTTAGTGGGAAATGTTGTGCTTCCTATTTCACCTCATTTGTCTGACTGCTATGGTTACTTTGCAAATCAAGACCTTCCCGGCAAAATGCAAGATAAGCTTATAAAATATAATGCACTGTTATTATCATCTGATGTCACCAGCAGTATATAAATGTGTGAGTATCAGCTGCAGCTATCACATTGAAAATACTGTTCACTAGAAGTGGGTTCTGCTTTGGTACCGAACACAATGCGTCTTCAGATGTGTACACTTTTTTACCGGTTATAGATCAGATAGTTCCTGATTTAAAATCATAATGTTGCTAATTTTTCACTTTCAGTATCACTTTGATAATAGTACAAATACTCAGGCATTGCATCTACAATAGAGTTGTAATCCAAACTTGTCATAGAAGTCTTTTAAGCAGCAAACATTTTGACTTTTCATGGCAGGAAAGGTACAGGTAATAACTTACAAATCACATGAACGATAACTCTGTTCTAGTCAAGTCATGGCCCAAAACTCTATGACTGATATATTGACTGTGACATGACTAAAATGTCTGTTTTTAACTAATAATAACAAATATTTTCATAAAATTAAAAAAAGACTTCCTCTATCCCTGCTTGTGACCAGCTCTGACAACTCTTACAAAGCCATTTCAGTTTTGGGTGGTACATGGTTTCTGTCTCACACACAGAGACATGTTGGCCATTTAAAGTATGTGTGGCCAACTGTAACTAGACGTGGAGCGAATGCAGAAGAGAAGCAGACAGCGAGGAACTTCTAGAGAAATCAAGCCCATTTCTTGATTCCAAAAAGTTCTAGGTTTGCCATAAGCGTTGGACTTCTGATTTCTGCTAAGAATAAAGCAAAGAAACGACTCACCTGTTGCTCTGCCGTCTGATCATTCCCGGGGGAACTAAGGGTTTATCTCAGCCACCAGATGGGGGGTGAGGGGGATTACGCTGCTCTAAAGCCCTTACAAGGGGCTTCCCAGATTGTAAACAGACAATGATCATCAGTATGTATACATCCAGGACAGGAGGCTAGCTCGGCTCCTCACAGACAGACAGGGCTGTAATCCCCTGACTATCATGAGATATCAGGTTGGACAGGTGGGGAAGAGTGAGAGGAAGATGGTCTATGGTCATTCCCGGTCCCACCAAAGCTGTCGTGAAGTCATTAAGCCTGGCCAACAGGGAGACCCCATGAATGTCCACAGGATGACGACAGCACTGTGGGGCAGCAGTGTGAGCTGCCCCACAAGATGGAAGAGGTAGAGCCAACTGTGTGTGTGTGTGTGTGTGTGTGTCCTGTTCAGGACGGCCTAGTGACTAATATATGACAGCTAATCTTCTTAGGAGGCACAGCGAGAGCTGAAGGCACAGAAAACACCGAGCTAAGGGACTGGTGAGAAGATGGGCTACATAGAACGGGACAATTTAGAATTGTGCTGAAATTATTAATTGATTGATCAATTACTCGTTAGTCAATAAGGAATTGATCATTTTAATAATTTCTCAAGCAAAAATGGTTGTGTGGATTATTAAATTACAAGAGGTCGTATTTCTTCCTGATTATTCTAAATGGGCATCCAAAGAGGTTTGAGAGTATCAAACACCAGTACTTTTTTTTGTTGCAGAGAAAAAAATGGTAAACACAATCAAGGAGTGAAAGTTGGAAATAAACTCTTTCAAGATATGTATTGTAAATGTCCATTGACTACACGACAGGTGAATTCAGTAAAAAACTAAAAAAATAACAGATGACACCATAAAAATACCCCAGTGTACAGTTACTTACACAATTAGTTTATGTAATACCAGTTTTCTGATATTATATGGTTGAATATGCAAATGAGGCATTATCTAATGATAACCTTTGTTGAATTTCGGAAAAATCTACAGACACAAATAGATAAAGTAGTAAAAATAAACACCTACATGTGTATTTTGGCTGTTTTGTTAATAATACAAAATAGTACAAAATCTCTAAATTGACCAGTGCATGAAAAAAAACTTCTGCCCCCATCTTTCACAAAATGCTGTTACGTTTTCTCCAATGACTTTTTCTAGTGATAACACGTCCATCAGAGGACACAAGAGAAAGCAACTCTGTGCAGCCAGCTGGAGGGGATTTTCCTGAGCTGCTGATGTCTAGTCTACAGATAAATGTACCTGCACCTACCATGAAAGAAAACACACACAGGCCATGAGAGAGAGAAAACACACACACACACACACACACACACACACACACACACACACACACAATCTCAGGCCATGAGAGAGAGAACACACACACACACACACACACACTCAGGCCATGAGAGAGAACACACACACACACACTCAGGCCATGAGAGAGAGAACACACACACACACACACACACACACACACTCAGGCCATGCAGGGACACAACCGTCTCTTTCTAAGGACAATGCACACAGACCTCACACTAATAGCGTTAAGTCACTTTGATAAGCAGTATTGCATCGCACACTGACCTCATGTTCCGTACAGATTCGTTTGCTCCGTCGACTCAACGGGCACGACTTAGAATAGACCGGTGGTGCTTCACTGGAAGACGGTCAACAGGGTGGGAGGATGGTCGGTTACCTTGAGAACCGCAAAACTTAAAAAGAGAGAGAGAGAAAGAGAGAGAGAGACCCAGCCCGCGTCACCATGGGCACACACCGCCACAACAAAACACGCACATCTTACATGTCACCTGAGGTTTCCTCAAAACAGCCGCTAAGTCGTCAAACCGCTAAACACAGCAACGCATTGCTCTGAACTGTCCTCCCGGTAACGGGGGAGAAACACAACGGTATCTAAGCTAGCTAACGGTCGGTGCCAGTTTTAAAAGTTGGCCGTCGATACCGCCACTGAGCGTTACTCCCAACGCTAACTTTAAAGACACCACAACTAGCATTAAGCTGTCGTTCAGCTAGTTAAGTTACGTAATTATGGTACCTTCACGTTGGAGGAGTCACGCGAGTTAATCCCTCCCGAGAAAGACGTGTTTTCTGATATTTAGGAGGCTAATTGTGAGTCTCGTGGAGTGGGCTCTGATTGCAGTTGTAGTTCGTTACTCAAATCAATACACCATGGGATTTAGGCCCTGAGTTTAGTATTTCAGGCGTTTGTTAAAACTCTCTCAACAGACCGCGTACATGTGTTCATTAAGCAGGCCTGGCCCCGCACGTTAACCTTTTCTAAGTCTGAACATACTCATTTCATTTGTGGAGTTTGTTGCGGGTTGCGTTACCTGACAGACAAAGTTCCGGACAAAAATACTTCAATTGGAGTAAAACCTCAAAGTACTGAGTGGTAATTGGTTATGAGGCTGTTCAGGGGCGGGACTTGGTGTAGGTCTGGGAATAATACAACCGAATACAACAACTGGGATTTGCAGTTTAGAAACAAGGCCACAAGAGGACGCCATTTCCTAATTTAAGGAAGATTACTTTTATCTTTTCCTAACTGTATCAAGGGGATTTAAATTAAATGTGTATCTTTATGGATGTTCAAAACGTTTCATTGATATGCACACATAACTAAAACAAAAACAAATAATACAAGAGACAACCAAAATAAAAAGGATTTTGTTTTTTCTTTCAATCTTTTTGATACTGGGCTTCATCAATAGTTAAAATAATTTTCTTAAATTTAGCTTATTTAACTTTTCCAACATTATGAAACAGAAAAAATGATAATTAGCCCTCTCCTGTTTGAACATGACAATGCCTTGCCCACAAAGCTTGGTCCATAAAAATAAATGGTTAATACGTTTCGTGTGGAAGAACTTGACCGTACTGACCTTCCCAGGTGAATAAAGGCTTTATTAGCAGCAGATTAATACCACATGGTTCTGGAAAGACATTTTCAATTGCACACGACTTTAATGTTTGGGTCTCTGGTGTCCAAATACTTTCAGCCATGTAATGGTAACACACTGACCCACTTTCAAAAGATATCACTAGAGATGTTATAATTACACCTTAGCCCCACAGAACATCATTATCAACAATCAAATCGTGTGCCAGAATTTTTCCAAAGGCAGCAAAGGCTAGAACTGAACAGTTAATGTGTACAAAAAAAGAAGTTACACCGAAAAGAAAGGCTTATCAATCCTGGTTTCATAAATCCTACAATAATGCTCTATTATTGCACGTCAACTATAGAAAACTTGTTGAAACTGAATTGAGAGAAAAACAAGAGACAGAGAGATGAAGATGAAGCTGACAACAATCAGCCTTCTCTCATCTTCATTCCTCTAATAATCGATCTTGTGCAAACCTTTCCTTCACAAAAAGAAATCAATATATCATCTTGGTATGAATTTGAATTTGGCATTATCAGAGAAGAGTATTTTATGGCCACTGGCACTGATCATTAACCTGCTCAGCATGTCTGAAAGATGGCTGGTGGCGGGGCTGAATCAGCCTGGCTGCATAAGGACGCTACCTACCGGGATACCAAACAGAGGGAAGCATGAAATCCACCTCACATTTAAGGGGCTGGAACTATTGGTGACTTTTGTCTTTTCTTTCTTCTTTTAAAGTCAAATCTGCTTTATTTGATCAGCCAAAAGTCATAAAATAACAATAAAAAAGGCTTTACAATGGAGTTTTTACTCTTTTCTCATTCCTATACATGAACTCATAAAAAGAACACAGCATATTTGTTGGGGGGGGATTAGTGACCTGTCCAGGATGTTCCCTGCCTCCCTCCCAGCGCATGCTAAAAGGCTCCTGCAGCTCCCATGTGACAAGACCAGCCGTATATATAAAAATGGATTGAGGTACATTTCAGTTGCATTATGAAAACTCTGCTTTTCAACTGAATTCTAAAACCATGGACATTAATCCGCCGCTACGAGAGCCTCCACTTCCCTGGGAGGACCTTCCACACGATGTTGGAAGCTGGGAGTTGTATGTTGGCTCTGGCTCACGGTCCGTGTTCCAGTTCATCCCAAAGGTGTCGGGTGGGGTTGAGATCACGGCATGTTGAACAGGACAGAACCTTCCCCGGACAACACGCATATTGTTGTCTAAAATACCATCGTATGATGTTGCATTAAGATCTCCCTTCATTGAAACTAAGACCCCAAACCATCCCTGAGGTCAAAACCAATTGGACCACATGATCGTGTCCATTAAAGTGACCCCGTACAACGCCACGTGTCCAACTTCAAACAACAGACTTCCAAATAAGAGCAGACGGCCTCCCAAGTTTTTGTGCAGTTATCTTTATTGAAAAATTAAACACACTTTCTGTATAAATAGCATGTCCCTGTACAACACTCCTCGTTAAAATGTGACGGGAGCAGGCGGAGGGAAGCGATGGAGTGACAGGAAAGCAAAAGGGGAAGAAAAAAAAGGAGGCAGCTGAAGAGCATGGCAGGCAGGGTGAGAAGATGAACGTCAACAAAATAAACTTGTGCAGCTAATAAAGCGGGTGGCACACTCAGTGAAGCAAATAAACGCCGTCAAAGAGACTCAACGGGTGGTGTTTTACGAGTGTGACCTTTGCAGGGCAGCAAACCGTGGCACCGTGCAACAGGACGAAGTCTGAGCGGATCGTGTCTCGCGTCGGAGCCGAGGCCGGCACCTCTCTGTCTCGGCTTCTGATTAATGAGACTGTCGGCGACTGCCGTCCTTCCCTCCATCATCCCTCCCTCCCTCCCGCCCGGATGGCCCTTTAATATCAGATCAAAGAGAAGGCCGGGGTCTACAAGATGGGGTCATTGTGGTATTATGGGGCCTGTACCGACGAGGGACGACTCCGCAGTCAAAGTGTGCTGTATAAATGTTTGAATGGATAAATAAGGTAAATAAAAAAGCGTCTGTTTTCTTTCCCCGTAGAGCTTTAGTCACGTTTGACTGAGCGTGTGAATTGATCAAAGCAGGGTAAAGAGATTGACCTCAGTTAAAGGGATTCAATAACACGAGAGAATACACAATACAATTGAAGATTTATAAAGTCTCTGTGTCCAACCCTTAAACTTTTTGTATATACGTTCCTTCTGAAATATGTCCCAAGCACGAAGAAAACTGGTCCAAAATGTGTTTCCGAAAATAAAACGCTTGCCTCATCCTTTCAGGGAAAAAAAAGAAAGGCTTTTGTCAAGAAATTGAATTTTTAGGTAAGGAAGTATTCTTAAAAAGCTATTCCATTTGTTTGTGGAAATGTATTTTGGAGTTACTTCAAAGGGTTTTAAAATGTTTTTTATTTGTCTGGGATAATTCCCTCAAAGTGTTATCCCTCCCGGCTGGAACACCTCTAGTGAATGTAAATTCAATGTGATATTGGGCTATACAAAATAAACTGAATTGAAAATACAATTCAGAAATATAGCCTGCGCTTTTCACTGGTAAGATTGAACAAATTAAAAATCAAAAGATTGGCCACAGCAGTGTTCTACAAAGCACATGCACTTTTTATTCCTCCTCCTTTCCTCTTTCCTTGTCTCCTCTCCTCTCTCCGAAAACGAGTTGTCGCGTGGGATGTTTGAATGTTCAACTCAGAAAACCAAAGCGTTCATCTGTGTGAGCGCGAGTCCTTCCAGATGTGAATGTTCAGGGGAGAGCACTTCTCATCTGTCTGAATTCCTCGTGTGTCTTCTTATCTAGCTCAGACTGTCTCGCACACACACACACACACACACACACACACACACACACACACACACACACACACACACACACACACACACAATGCATTTTAAGTTGGTTTGTGGTTGCGCTGATGTTTCTCCAAATGAAGTGAGTGGATGCACTCAATAGTTTAATACGGTGGCTTTGACTTATTAATGGTACAGGAATGTTTCATAAATCCTGCTGCAGAATTATAGTTAAAGCTTTAGCTGGTGAAACATTAGTGTGATCTACTGCTCCATATATATATATATATATATATATATATATATATATATATATATAAAAGCTGGTGGACACCGAAGCAGAGCTAAAAGGGAACTAACAGTCATCAGGTGGGCCAACACTCAACTCAAAATGAATAAATGAACAATGTAATCTGCCAAAAATATGTCAGAAGTATACGTTCTTGTGGAGGTCTTCTAGCAGCAATGATCAACGAATGCTGCTTAAACAATGTGGGTACTTTCTTACTTCTCACTTGTAAAATGAGCAATAGAACAAAACATGGCCTTTTGACGGATCAACAGGCTGAAGAAGTTACGCTTAACAATGTAAGAAATGAAAGATTCTTTACAAAATATATATATCTCGGGATCATAATTTGGCGTTATACAGGTACACAGGATGTGGGTATTTGCTTTTTTGATTGGCTCGAGGTTGACATTTTGAAGACGGACAGCAGGGGCATCCATGTGCTGTTCTCTTCTCTTGTCGTCACCAGAAAGATGAACACACACAACGCTCACATCCACGCAGAGAACACTTGGATTAATTAGTCCAATTACTTCATTCTTCCACCTGCCTCCTAATGCGTGACACGTGGAGCATGTTTGCTGTGAATCCTCTTCACGCGCTGCACTCTTCCTGAGAGAAAGCAAATCATCACAGCGGCACTCACGTCTCATCTGCATCTTTCTTTTTCGCTCTCTCATTCTCTCTCGTCCTCCCGCCTCTCTCTCCATCTCTCTCCATCTCGCTCCATCTCTCTCCCTCCATCTGATTGCTTATCTCCTAATTGCTTTTTCCATAAGTGGATAGAATGCGTGCGTGCGTGCACACGCTCCACGTGCGAACATGTGAGGAGGGGTGTTTCTCAAATCTTTGGCAGTGTCGTCCTCTAAATGTCTCACGACGCCCCTCTCCAGCATAATTGCTGCACTGAGCATTGGATTCAGCATTATATTCACCCTCCCCCCCACCCAGGGTGAATATAATTAATAAAATAAAATCATCAATTGTCATTCAGACTAGCTGAAGCAAAGTTGAGCGGTCTGAGGGGAAGAACGGAGGGATTTGATCCCCTCAGAGAGAACCTCCACAATAAACGGTCCAAATCTGAAGACATACAGCATCTTTGATCCCAACTGAGCTTTCCAAAATTCTGACTCTGAACGCGACAACCTTGCGCCCCGCGGTGCATGCTGGGAAACCTGGCTACAGTGCATGTTATTTTCACAGCATTTTAAAATTCAGCTGCTTTAGTGTGGACGTTAGTCTCAAATAATACAGATACAGGTGGAGAAGTGGAAAGGAAACAGGAAATGATTTGCATTTGTGTGGAGCAATCAAATGAAGATTTCCATCATAATTTTTTTTAATGCCTGATGAAACAAATATGAGCGTGTGATGAGTACTTCTGTTATACAGGCCGGTAGCGTCCCTGTCAAAAGCGTCCACTCCCACATCACCAGGATGGCCGGAATTATCATCGTCTATTATTCATAATGCAACAGAGGTTGGGATTTTTATAGGTCATATAGGACTATCTTTATGTGTACAGTATATATGCATCTGTATCTACATTTGTTCATTTTTACATTTACAAATCCAAGCTTGTAAAGTCGAGCGCGGCTAAGTCTCTCGTGGTCGAAGCAAAAGAATAAATAAAACAGGGCGGCCCACGGGACGTGTTCGTGATACGAGAACTTCCAGTCCGTTTTGAATGGTTGGAAATCCACGAGTTATTACAACGGAGGGAACAAAGGAAAGGGTGCACGTCTCACTACTTTCCATTTTAGTGCATAAGGTCTCACAGTGGGGAGGTAACACGTTGAGGAGCAGCCTGAACGAAGTCCACGGTCGGAAGTAATACCTTGTAAATGTGAGTATCATGGATCCAGAATCAGGGGAGGGTTTCTAGAAGGGCTCAGAGATCAGTTGGTGGTTTGTTTTGTGTCCGTCTAAAAGAGTTGTGCCATTTATAACAACAGACGCTTCCATTTCCTCTTCCTTCCTCTTCTCCTCTCGCGACGTCCTCGAAACGCCTCTTCGCCGTCTCTCCAACTCGGCTATAGCGCCACGTTGAAGTCGGTCACCAGGAAGTCCACGTGGTCCCTCTCTTTGGTCTTGAAGGCCTCGGCGATGAGGCGCGCGGCGTCCCTGTGCTCGCGGCTCCTCATGGAAACCCCGTTCACCTCCAGGATCACCTGACCGACCTTCAGCTGGCCGCAGTTATGAGCTGAACCACCTCTCTAAGAGACAGAGGGATAGAGACAATGACACATTTAGTAGGAAAAACACAATGGATGGGGCCTCGTGTCAGAACCACTCGTATAAACAGTTTTGTTAAGCAGCACCGACAAGACACTCAAGAGAACGTGCTGGGTTCATCAATTTATTTGTGAGTAGAAAGCTTCACTTAGACCTTAAAATCATCTGTTATTATAAAATGAATGTCAAGATAAACTGCCTTTCTCCGAAGTGTGAAAAGAATCAGAAAGCCTTCATTTGAATACATTTGAATACATTTGGAGTCTATGGATGCTCACACACTTTCATCCCTGCTTCCTAGCTCTACTCTGGTTTGGGTTCACACTGACTAAAAAATAAACCAAGAGCTGTAAACATGGAGTCGCACCGACTGACAGGTAACCCCACCGATTGACAGTTGTGTGAACATGCCGGCGTGCCATAGATCAAGTCATGCTGCACTTCAGTGCCTCTTTATTTATCTTGTCTAATGTCCCAAAGATGTAACTGATCGTGAGTCAGGACGTCATCTGGACCTCCTCATCATGAATAATGAACTCCTTGTCACTTTCTGATGTGTCAGGGAGTCACCTTTCTTCAGTGTTCAAGTACAGCTGGTGTGCGTATGGATTCACGATCAGCAGATTGATTCTAATAGTTAGCGTATGAATTCATGATCAAATCCCACAGCTCCTTTCACACAGTCCTGTGGACGGTTGGTTTGACTTTAACACCACACACAGACTGCACTGGATACCGAGACCTTTCTTTTCAGGCGGCCTCGATCCGGTTGTTCGGTCTGCACCAGAGTCCCATTGAACGGAACCAAGCTGGTTAGGTGTGTATGTTTCCGACCGCCGGACCTGAACCCCTGCAGTCTTTCTCCGAGGTAAAGGAAAGCGGCGGTCGTGCATATAAAGTTGGGAGGTTTGTAAATCTCACACATGTACAGATCTACTCATGAACAGGTGGCAGTTATCAAGCTCACCTGAGCAATTTTCTAAATATGACTTGGAATCCTCGTGCAAGCAAAGGCTCACGGATGTACAGGTTTAGGAGACAAACAAAAGTCTGGTGTTACAACTAGCGATTCGTCGGCATATTTACAAAATGTCATGCTAGAAATAGACCAGGAATGCCTTTCCTGTCTAATGCATGTACAGCACCAGAAAACTGGAGTATATGAACGTGAAAAATGTAATACATGTTGTGTAAATGTCATTTCTGTATGCCGTCTTTGTTTGGCTGATTAAATATGGCCACAGCTCAAGCTAACGGTTAAAAATCCACTTCTCTGTGCAGCAGTCGAATGTAACCACCATGGTCCAAAAATCCCAACGGTAAAGATTATCATGACATAAAAAAGAAAACCTATCTGTGGCAAAGCTCCAAGGATATCCAAGAAGCCCACTTGTCTCTGTAGCTCAGAGGCCCTGCAAAACGTTTTTACTGGAGAGCCTTTCTTTTGTTCTATTATAAAACAAGGTCCTCTCAGCACCCAAGTTAGAATTTAAATACCACGCCAAAAATGTGACAGGTGCTTTATTACCATACTGAAACACACACACACACACACACACACACACACAGACATAAGGCTGGGCAGTAAATGTTTGCAGCCTCGTGCCTTTAGAGAGAAGTGAAATGTTGTCTTCTGACCGGCAACACTCGCCACTTGTCTGTTATTGACACCCTGACACTTGCACAGGACACATGATGTCGACTCAGGTCTCATTCCCAGAGTGAGTCTCAGCTCCTTGGCAGTGAGATCAGAAGACCCCCCCAAAAGGCCTCCCTCTGACACTTCTTTGTTTCTCCGAACCCGAACAAAGAGTCACATTTGTTCACCTTATCTGAATGTCACATCCGTTACCAGCATTACGTGCCACTGCAAGACATAGTGTGTTCTTTATGTTGAGAGGCATCATGTCACGGCCTCTTGTGACAGTGTCATAGGTGACTAAATAATAACACAATAACGTCACGTACCGTAACGTCCGTGAATAAATAAAAGACGCCCTTAGCGGACCTACGCTATGTAACTAGCATGCCAGTGTTTACTTTTGGTTTCACACTGGACGTGAACAGCAGTCTCCTGGTTGAAGGGCCGGTGTTTGTTTGTTTGTTTGTTTGTTTATCCCATCCATCATCCCTCCTTCTCACACTCTTTATACTATGTATTATCACTGTAATATTTGAAGGTTACTATACCACATAACGTCTATAACGGTCGCTTGATAAACTACTTTGCTTGTTCTGCTCGTTGTACTATTAATTCAAAAATGTTGACATTCAATGAATATGGTATGCAAAAATCTTTACAATGCCAACATTTTATCCAGGCAACTGGGCTGAAATGATGCTTCAAACTTAATTTAAAAAAAAGAAAGAAAAAAAGACCGTGGTCTTGAAAACACACCAGGTAACACTTGTGTTTTCCTCCCTGTCGGCTCCATGTTCTCCTCCTCCTGACTCTGACAGCTGACCTCATTATGTGCGACTTCTAGGGCTGAGAAACACCGGCAGCGCCTTCCACATCAGGGCGGCACCCATCAGCTCTCTCTCGCTTACCGAGCCGGTGACAATTACCGAGCCGGCAAAGCGCTCTCGGTCGTCGTGACCCGGAAGACGGCGGTGATAACAAGCTGTTGCTTCAGGAGGGCTGATAGCAGCCGGCCGGCAGCAGCTCACTCATCTGCACTTCGCCCTGTGAGGTGACTTGAGGTGATAGCCACTTTTTGCCCGGAGAGACAGGAAGCCAGAGATTTTCTGTCCTCTCTCCAACACTGCAGAGAGACGATACTGTACAGGGCTTTGATGGGATGTGATCTGCCCCCCCGGACAGAACCGAAGCCCATCAGAAAGTCAGAAACTAAATTAATGTTTTTTTTTACCAAAGCAAATGTAGGTTGTGTGTGCCTTGCTCAAGGGTCTAATAACATTGAGTTAGCTTTCTGTCCCCAGGTGACAGAGCAAAGTTTTCACAGCTCACTTCTCCATCGTGAGAACTGAACCTTCGAAGGAAGTCTTCCTCCATTTCTGTAACAAGTGGCCTTGAGGCTACCATGATGTCTCACAGCCACACAGTGTTATTGTTCGTGGGCAGCAGCAGCAGCGGTGTCATGCGGCGTGTCGGCCGGCCCGTCAACGGTCGGGTCAGAAACATCATTCTGGATGAAATCTATGCGGTTCCAAAAGTGTGGAGCTGTAATCGGAGACCCAGCAATAATTTAAACATGACTTAAATGTCGATCTACTTGCCTGAAGGGTCTAAATGAACTTTAACTTGAACAAAAAATTAGCTTGTCTAAATAATTTGAACCTTTTTTTTGGGGGGCAGCCTCACTGGACCTCCTCATGTCACGATGATAAAGCACCGATTCTCTCTGCTATTAACCGTTGCACCCAGCTGCCGGTGAGATTTAGAGCAATTGGTTCTGGGTCTCGGTGGCTTCATCTCAACCTGAAGAGCGTCTCAGACAATCCTCGGCTGAATTTGCTCTTTTATTTCAATAGTTTCATGGTTTAGTTATTCTCGGTGACAGACTACTTTGAAACTCCTTTAAGGCTGTACTCATGTCCCCCCGGAGGAATAAATTCCACAATCGCAAAAAAAAAACGCAGCTATAATAAGTATCCAATTGCATCCATAAGTTTGTGATTATGCTCTTTCGCTACAGAGCTGGCGCTTTGTTATCTCGGAGCTGAGGAACATATAATAATGCAGCTCTGATATAAAATCCGGCGAGTTGTGTTTCTCGCTTCAACAGACGCAAACACAAACATCAGATTAAAAAAAAGAGAACCCGGGATCCCATTGCCCTGGCTGTGTTTGAGGATTTGTATATTGACAACTGATGGGATCAACTGCGATTTGTGAAAGAAAACACATCTTTACTTTGTCCCTTCCCACCACCAACAGCACCAGACCTCCGCTTCCTCACAAATCCTCCCGGTTCCTCCTCTCCTTATTAACATCGCTCTGACTTCTATCGCATCCTTCACTCACACTTGGCGCCCTTTTCTTCCAGTGCACTCTTTGATTTTGAATGTGCTGATTTTCAATCCTTTCATCCCGCCTCCCCCCCCCCCCCCCCCCCCCCCCCGCAATCAGCGGCCCAGCTTTTCTTCTTCTTCTATTTATTTCAACCACCACCTCGGTGGAGCGGGAGGCTGACAGACAGCTCTGAACCGGCCGTGGACTGCAGTCTGGAGCCGCTCTGATCTTTAAATTGTAACTCCCTGGTTCCTCTGTGGTGAGGAAATGATTAGTGCTACAGATGCTGCGGTAATATAACGCTTTGTTGACTTGCAAATTGACGCGGCAGACAGAGAAATGCAAATCCAGTCTCGGTAATAGCTTCCCTCAGAGTTCACGAACGTGACAATATCTGGATTACACTCAGAAGATCTGAGGTTCCAGTATTTTTCCATACGGGACGTGTAAATGTAAAAATGTGCAGCTCTAGTCAGCCTCATCATTCACTAAACATGAACATTGAACACATCTGAACTGAGCTTTGTCATTATCCTTTACATAGGAGGAGCTGTATGATCTCCCGTCTCCGCCTTTAATCCTAAACATCAACATTTTACCGACCGCCTCACACTGGAACACTAATTGCCGGAGTCTTTTTCACGAAGGCCATTAATGTAACAACGAGGACTAAATGAACAGAAATCTCATTGTGAGTTCAGCTGCAGTGTGGATCCATAGAAATAGGTGTGGATATCAAATCCCACCTGGAAGGTGGGCGCGTGGTACAATCGCAGAAAAAATAATGAAAGAAGGCACCCGGGATATATATATAAGATCTGGCAGTTTGGTCTAATTTTGCCCTTTTTTCATTTTTTACTGAGAATTACAGAATTACAGAAAAAAATGTGCATTGAGATTGTGTGGCCTTAATATTAGAGGTGAAAACACTGCCCCTTAGTCCTTGGTTGGCAGATCTTACACAGTGCTTAATGAGTAGAGGTGATCCTAGTGCGGGTATCATTTCATTTTATTATCATTCTGACTCACCTGTATTGTGACAATTCGTGGCAGCGGCTGGCGGGTGTTGGCTCCACCTTCAATGGCAATACCCAGAGTGCTGGCACTCTTTGCCACCCTCACTAGTGTCGAGGTGGGCTCCAACAGCCCCGGCTAAAGTGAGAGAGAGAGAGAGAGAGGAGCACAAGTTATCAAATCAGAAGAACATTAGTTATGCCTATTTACAAACCTAATTATGTCCATAACAATACGAAACCTCCCTAGGTCTTCTTCCCTTTTTGTACAATTATATCTTCTGCTTGTGGAAGAGCTTTGTTTTCACTGAGCACATACGCGCTAGAGTCTTTCTCAATGGATTTACACATTCATAAATGCCCATTACTTTATTAATATGTACATATTCAATCCCGGTGACAACTTTGTGGATGAGCAATAATGCCCTCCGACAGCTTCAAACGTCAGAGGACAAAATAAATCTATTTCTACTCACTTTGAACAAGGCATCTATATAATTTGAATTGTAAATTGTAATTTAGTCACCTACCAAGCTTTGGTAACCTAATGGGGCATCCTTTTCTCCTTGAGGGCTTTTATTCATCTGTATGTTAATCTGAGACATGTTCCTGGGAGTTTATGTCCATAATACATATCAATAGTGGCCAAGCGGTTAAGAGGTATACCTATACTGCAGCGTTCTGGCTATAGGAACCTTCATTGTTGAAGGTCATGCCGCATTCACATACTTCCTAATTACTGCCCAGTTATCGTGTTGCTTGATTTGACGGACATAATGATACGTAGACTATATCATGGCTTAAACAAATGTATTCTTTAGTTCAATTATCATGAGCACATCATTGTTCTCTCTTCTGTAAATGCTGCAGCTTTTTATGAGACAAAGTCGATTCCGCCATCACATTTCCTGCCTAATAACTCTAAAACGGAGACTGAATCGAACAGCCAAACAATCAGGCTACTCCCGTCCTTACTTGTTATTCCTTCCATCAATCAATAAGAACCAGGGAGCGCTTTGAGAGTTTCATAACGCGACAAGCGATCGAGCGACGAAATAAAAGATGCAGCATGTGACGGAATGAAGGACATGAATGAATGAATGAAATAAACAAATGAGTGAAATAAAGGAACATTCTGTGTGAGCACAAACAGAGGAGAGAAGAGATCAAGGTTAGGTTATAATAAAGCACAACGATTTATCGAAGGGTGTTTCTTCAGATGACACATTTGTACTTCAATACTTGTGAGGACCCAAACAGACATAACGATAGACTCCCTGCCCTTATTTAAAAAGCACATTCTCACTATAACTTTAAAACAGAGTAACCCAATAACCCTAAAAGAAAGCCCATTGAGGAAGTGAGGACAAAATGCCCGTATATTTCAAACCAAAATATCTTTCCCCACTTTCTTGAAATATCCATATACTCTCTAAAAGGTTTCTTCAACTTCCAAAAATATTTTGGATATCCCACATTTTTTCTCATGTTCTTAAATGCTGCTCCAATCCCACTGACCAAAAATGTATCCATATCCTTAAAATAATAACAAAATCTCCTCACTTTTCAAATCTGTTTTCCAGAAATGTCCTCACCCTCAAATCTCACTCAAATTGGTTCTCACAAATACAGAAGTACAACGGTGCACACACACACACACATACACACACACACACACACACACACACACACACACACACACACACACACACACACACATTATTCCTCAGAGTTAATACAATGAATCCACTCATCCGTCCATGTTTGGCTGTCAGCTGTTTGGAATGACCCCCTCACCGGTTTGGAGGGGTTTCCCCCGCCACCCCCCAGGGTGTCTCGGGGGTGGCGTGTGCGTGAGGAATGGGGGCTGCTGTCTTTGCTGATGTGTCCTGACTCAGCTATGTCCACCCCGCTGTCCTCACTGAGGGTCTGGCCGCTGTCTGACAGCTGAGACAGGGCGCCACCTGAGTGTAAACGGGCAGATGTGACATGATGATGTTTGGCCTTTAAATCTTCTTATATGGAAGCAATCCAACATTTTTACTTGATTTCTATTCAAACCCATATTTTTAGATCTGTCCTGAAAATGATCATATTTTAAGATTGATCACAAGATTAAAAGCTTATTAAGATTGGTGATGCTTTGCATGCAGTGGAAATCATACTGTTCTGGGTAATTGCTCATTTCAGCACAATAAGCCCAAGCAAATAAATATTTGGGGAAATTATATGCGTATTTTTACGCATATCACGCACATTTTCCGCATTTTATTACGGACAGTGAACATTAATAATGAATTAAATATATTTAATACATCGAATATCAATATTCATTTGAATGAGCTGCAGTCATACATGTGCACGTTGTTAATTTGAGCCCCTTGACTTGCGGGTCTCCCTCACCTCGGGCTTGGGGCAGCGGCCGCACCTCGTTGAAGTCGGGCTCTGCGTTGGGCCTGTGAACCTCCACCGTAACAAACTGCTGTTTAGAGCCAGGAGAGGAGGGGGAGGCTTTGGACATGGGCACTGTTTTAAAGGGGAGGGAAGGGGGCGGGGGAGGAGCAGGGAGTGGAGGCGGAGGTGGAGGCGAAGGGGACGGGGCAGCGGGTTTCGGGCCCCTGTTGGGGGACCGGACCCTGGGGAAAGGGCCGATGTGGTGCTGCGAGACCAAAGACAACTGAGCAGCTGTTATCTGTTCTCTCTTTGGAGGTACCGGGGGTTCTCTCTTTCTGATGACCGCGTACTCCCGAGACGGGTCCCTGGGATGCTCTCGTTTGTGGTGTAGCGAGGGCAAGGCGGGGGCGTGTCCTGGCGCTTTGCCGTGGTTGTGAGAGGCCGGGGCCGTGAAGTACAGGCCTGAGTGGGAGGACTCGGACGAGGGGCACTTGTTGAGCTGCTCTCGTCTAGTCGGGCGCCTCTGCACCCCCGGTGGGGGCGGAGGCTTGAAGGAGGGGGGAGATTCAGCTGTGTTGGACTGTACGTCGTCCTGAAGTGAGAGGATATATTCATCATTGATTAGGGCTGAAACAATTATATGTTTAATGCAATATATCTTGGATTCTGACTCTTTTGTTTCCATGAATGGAAATCGTATTTCATTTCCATTAACAGTGTCATCCATTAACTGTCAGAAGTCGTAAAGAAATGTCCTGCCTCACAAATGTAATATCAGTTTAATCAAGATTTGTGGCCGACATATTCCTTTGCATGAGGACATCAAGGTATTACTTAATCTTCATTTTAGTTGTATGTGGATAAAGATCTGCTGGGTCATGTTGGTGATGATTGATTTATCCGTCTTCTGCCGGACTTCCGCTGCCTCCCCAGAACAATGGAGGTGAATGGAGTGTGATCTATGCTACTGACAGCATTGAAAACGATTTCAAAATTCTCAAACTAGATTTTTTTTAACAAGGATACTTATTTTGCAAAGACAAGTTGATATAGGCATATAGGGACACAACCATTTCAGAATTGGTTATAAATGTGCAGATTTGACACTCACTAAAAATTACTCTAGATCCCTAATTGTCAACTTACGGAGGGAAGTACATTGACGCAAAGTATAAAACCAAACTTTCCTATTCTGTCTTTCTAATTCCAACCAATATCCACTCACACAACTTAGACACCTGTTAAACCAGTGACAATAACAGCAGCCTTGAGGGAGTTTAACGATCGCACACCGGATCGCACACGCCGCTGCTTGCCGTGTGCCTCCGCTGGGATCGTGGGTTTCATTGTTAGGGTGAGAAAACACAAACCGAACGGTGGGGTGAACACTGAGACATGAGTGGCTCGCCGGTGCATGAAAAGGGATATCAAATGAGAGTGAAAGAAAGTGTAAGGTATGATTTGAGCGTGAGGTATGATTTTGAGTGTCAGGTAGCCTTGAACGACTGCAGACTAAAAGCTTCCTTCTCGACTTCCCTCTCATCTCCTGCTCTTGATATCTCTCGTTGCTTTGGAAACTGCCATTTTTTATTTATTTTACGCCGTGCAAACCGTAGGCTCCTCCGAGGGAGACGGAGAATTGGACATGCCAGGTGGCTTATAGTGATCACTTTCTTCTCTTTCCACACAACAAAGGAAAGATGAAGAAAAGCTCGACTGACACTTAATCTCACAAAGCTCTACTTGTTGTTCTTTATCTCGCTCTCATCCGGTGGTACCACTCCAAAGCTCGCAGGTCAGCAACGTGACGTCTCAGGTACCTTCATCTGTCCCTAACGCTCCTCCTGTCTTCTTTTTTTTCTCCCTTCACCATTTCCTTCCCACCCCCCTTCCTCACGTCTCCCCTGTGTGGCATCCATCTTTATCAGGACGAAGCAGGGGCTGTGCCTGCCCGCCCGGCTCACCAGAGAGACGTCGGTCAGCAGCGCGCTCAGACTCTCCGGAGGACAATGCTCATTACTCTCCACCACGCTGTCGTTCTGAGAGACACAGGGAAGAAATGGAAGAAGAAGAAGAGGAAGAAGGAGAGAAATAGAAAGAGGAGAGGGTGATGCCAGGAAGAAGAGACAGAAAGAAAGCAGAGAGGGGATAGAAGTGAGACAAAAACAAATGGCAAATGAGATTCGGTGGATGTTGCACATCTTCTAAAAAAAGAAAAAGGGATCCTTGTCAATCCTAAAACTTATAAGGAAGGCAAGCAAATAAGACATGAGCACGCACACACACACACACACACACACACACACACACACACACACAAACACGCACGCACACACAAGCACAAGCTATCACGTCTTCTTCCACGAGCAGAACACACACGCCGGGAAATCGATAGCGAGTCGTCAGCTGAGTTTGAAGCTGTATTTGGCAGCTCGATCCCACCGGCGTGGTGGAGGAGAGGAGAGCAGACCTGGGAGTGATTTCCAAGCAGATGAGCTGAGTTCAGAGAAACGTTGCCCTTCAAATAAAGGGCAACGTTTCGTGGACTCTGCCACGGAACCAAAACGAAAGCGCCATCAATTCAGCTTAATTACCCCTCGATGCCGCACGGCGTGCACTCACAGACCGTTTATTCATCACAGGAGTCGATCGGCTTTTTGCATGCTCAGGGCGCCGCGTCTGCGTGTACGTTCACCCAGCGTACCATCCACAGTGTGTGTGTGTGTGTGTCTGTCTGTGTGTGTGTGTGTGTGTGTCTTAGTCTACCCAGAAATCCTATCAGGAAAGACTGCAGATGTTCTATGCAGGAAGTATTTGGGGTGGTGTTTCATAGACTGTCCATAAGAAATGGACATGTGACTGGTTTGTAGACTACGGTTTTAAAGCCTTGAGTTTGGCATTTTGGCCTCTGCCAACCGAACGCTGAATAAGACATTAATTATGAGGCAACCAAAATGTTACAATGAACTTTTATGAATTGAAAACACACTGTGAAAGGCTTCAAATGAAAGGGGTTTACTAAATAAACAAATTGCTGTATTGAAGAAGACTTGAAACTAGAGATTTAGACCATGAACACATGTTTACTGCGGGAATAAATCAAGTGAGTCATTTTCTCATGGACTTCTAGACAATCAGACTTGTTTTTGCAACACGAGGGTACAGGTTTAAGCCTCCTCCACCTCGGCTTCACGTTTCAGAACTGAAGGTCGCCGCCTGCTTTCAGAAGGGATTTAAGGCGACATGATCACTTAACCGACATAGCGGCCATCTTTGAAGAAAAATGATATGCAATCTAGATTGAAGAGCGAAGTTGAACTTTCAGCTATATGATTTATGAGAAGCAGCAAATGACTCAAGATCAGCATGACAGGATCCCAGATGGTAAACTGCACAACGGTGGAACACGGCTGATCTGCCTGAGTGTAGAAGGTGTCGGTGAGAAGTTGAAATATGACACAGGGGGGCACAGATCGAGTAATCCGGCAGATTGATGAGTTTAAAAGCTGATCAGATGCCAAAAGACTGCACTGTGTATTTATACTACTTCATCATGATAATAGTGTGATAAAGCCTACAATTAGCGCACGGTATTGTACCTGGAATGCATATTTATATTATTCGTTTGAACGAGGCCTGGCACACAGAGGCTACACTTAACCATGTCTCCACCATACTGATATTAGGAGGAGAAGAACACATGGATCTTACCAAATATTTAGCAGAATCATCCAATAGCAACGTTGTGTTTGTCCAGCAAGCTGAAGCAGCATCTCCATAATGTCTGTTTGTGTGTCTGTGTGTGTGTGTGTTTTGAGTGCACATGCATTGGTATGCAGTCGACTGAATACCTGGCTTTGAGTGTGGTTCAAAAACACAGTATTTTTATCCTCCCAAACCCACCGAGCTCTCTAACCCGCTTCACGCAGCAGTGGTAGCAGCAATCCATGGGTCCCAAACAGCACAAACAAACACACACAGACACATGGGTAGAATAAAGACACACACACACACACACACGCACACACACACACACACACACACACACACACACACACACACACACACACACACAGATATTGCTTCTCCATTGGGAAGGCAAAGAAAACCGATCTGATGCATCTGAAAGAAAGAGACTGGCTGGTGTGTGTGTGTGTGTGTGTGTTCATCACTTGGATGCTGGGACATTTACGACACACCAACATGTGCTTTGGAATTGTTTTGCCACACGTGTAAAGTGAGCTGAACAAAACGCTGTCCGGGGAAGTCCTGATATGATGGGGAACATAAACAGAAGAGATGAGGAAAACCACATGTGTAATTATTGTGATGTAATGTATCTATCCACCAGTTTTATGCAAAAATAAAACATATTTGGCTTGGAGATATTCTCCTGGGCACGAGCAAGAAACATGGCCCGCTTCTCAATATCCTTAAAGACGATCTTGCAGCAGCGATCTTAACCACACAAACACTACCAGTGACTTCCTCTACAGTCACAACACACTATTAGGACTGTGGAGACACCTGTCTTATAAAAGGCACTACCGTTATGTTGCAAACCAAGGTAGAGGGAGGGATAAACAAGAAAAGGAGCAAAACACTGCAAACAAATTCACTACAACACCACAAACCAAGGTGAGAGTCAAAATGCACGTGTGTCTGGAGCCCACAAGGAACTCTACACTCCCTTGTTTATTGTGTGTCCGCTACTGTATGTGTGTGGGTTTGCATTCATCACTTTTATCAGTGACTCCTACCTCCATCATATCTATCAGCCACAGCAGCCTTTCCTACGGAGGGGGAGAAGGAAAGGGATTTTTTTGGGGGGGGGGGCGGGGCGTCAGGGGGTTATTAAGGTGGAAGAAAATCCCAATTTATCAAACGTCAGTCAAATTACTTTTCACTTTTCAATCTCAACAGGAAGGCGTTGAAACGTGTGATTGTTCAGCGCCACAGAGTCCACTCATGGAGTCTGTTATAATTCCTGGAAATATATCGAATCATAACCTCTCTCTCACACTCAAACACATCTGAACAACCCAGACAGGGAGGCAGACCAGACAAATAAAACAGCAACACTCCATCCATCAAAATTGTTTGTACCAGACTGAACTGTTGCTGCACTTGGAATATGGACGCGACCCATTTTTCTCCCCAAAATATCCACACGTGGACACATTTTCCACACGGTTTCCACGCACCCACTAACTACAACGTTAGGGAGCTAGATCGTGACGACGGGCCCGGCCTACCCGCGCAGAGCTGAGGGTGGTGTTGGTCATGAAGCTGGCTGAAGACGAGGTCAGGGTGTCCGGGTAAGACACCATGGACATGGAGTCTGGTTGGAGCGCCGTGGCTCCGGCTGTCCCCTGGCGCGCTTTTAGAGCCTGAATTTCTCGCCTCAGCACCAGCGCGTCAAAGTGCTCCAGGTCCTGTGGGGTGACCAGGCCTCGCACCTCTGACAGCAGAGAGAACTGAGGGGGGGAGGTACAGGGGGGGGGGGTCAAGACAAGGAGGCAAAGGTATGATGTAACAGACTTTGGGTGGGTGGCAAGATAAACCTTAAGGACTGAATCACACATTTTCTTTAAGCCTTTGTTTGAATGTTGGTTTAATCCTCTCCAAAACCAGATTATTACCAATTGAGATTGAGTTTTAAGAAAATCTGCATTTGTGAGAGGAGAGCATTCCCCTGAGGTTTTCATCCTCTAAAAACAGAACAGAACAACAGCTCGATTATAAGGGTGTTTTTATAAGAAGAGAAATGTACATCTGACCAGTTAATGCTCAGTTTCACACTTGCTTGTGTGAACACGTTGTGTCGTTGTTGGCTTGTTGTTTCTTTCAAAACAAATGGGACTGATTAATTTTGTCCTATCTTTGTGCATCAAAACCAAAAACTAACCCAGAAACAACAGGGATTTGCACAGTGGCTGTCCATACTGTACCAGGCAGCTGGAGATGCGTTCTGTGGCTGTATGACACACTAATGTACTTAAGAAGTGTGAAATAAAATGCCTTTCATCTGTTGTGTTTCCTTTTTTACAAGGTGAACTACGGCAGACTGCTGTGAGAAAATCAAAAGACTTTAAAGAGCAGGGAATGAAGGAGAAACAAAACAGTACAGTAAACATCAGCAAAAAGAGTGGGCGTGGGCTCAGAGTGCCGCCCAGAGAAGATTGATTCTCTTTGAATCTCTCCTCTCTCAAACAGACCCCCCCCCCCCCCCCCCCCACGTCCTTCACCTTTGCGTGCGTGTTGAGCAGCTCGAACAGCGCCACGACCAGCTGCTCCACGCCGATGTGCCCGTCCCGGTACTCCTCCACGTAGTAGACCATGGTCTGGCGCTCCGCCTCGGTCAGCAAGTGGCGCGCCTGCTCCTCCAGCATGGCCCGCGACTGGTTCACCAGGCTGGACAGGGTCACCTGTGAGCCCGCCACGCCTTTGTAGAACCCCGGCTGGAGGAGATGGAGGAGAGGGGCAGAAAGAGGACAAGCCGTGGAGAAGACCTTTATTTTCTTCATCGTTTGAGATTCATTTCTTTTCTTTCTTTTTATTATTATTTGATCATCGTTTGTTTGTTTTGTTTTCCCTTTTGTGGGTGATGGAGGGAGACAACCAAAGAGGCGAATGTCAGCAGCAGTAGACGGGGAGAGGTGATGGCTTAGAGACGGATAGGGAGAAAAAGATGAGGGTGGAAAGGAGTGAAAAACGAGGACTGTGGACTATAATCTCTTGCACATTTTCTCTATATTGAGAACTTTTGCACAGACACATACCAAAAACAGTAGATCTCTTTTTTTCTCTCCATCCTTTTAATGTAACTTTTCTATTCTATATTTATGTCTCTTGACTTTTGCATTACTTTGCTTATATTTTCATTTGATCTAAATATGTGTGTTGCATGCACTAAACACCAAGGCAAATGTATTGTCTGTGAAAAACTACTTTGCGATAAACTTTGATTCTGATTCTAATGGGACGGGGAGGTCGAGGGAGGAAGAATGGGAGAGACGGAGGAGAGGAAGCAAAAACGTGAAGGGCGTAAAAGAGTTTGACGGAGAGGAGGATGAGGAGGAGGAGGAGGAGGAGGACAGGCAGAAGTCTGGCGTGGCATGCTGTAACGGCAAGAATGACGGCGGTTGATGGAGGAGGAGACAACAGGAAAGCAGGAGGAAGACGTGATGGGGAAGGAAGAAAGAGGGGAGATAACCGCAAAGACTCAGAAGTGACAGAGTGAGAGAGGGTTGGAGTTAGGAGTTAGGAGACAATGGCAGGAAACCGATCAGGGCGGACAGGAAAAGAACAAAGACATTAATGAACGAACCATCAGTTTTATAATATTATCCTTATCATCCTTACTTCCTTCTGTCCCTCCATCATCCATTATCATCAATGCTTTGTGGCACTAACACCACAGCTTGCAGCGGGACACAAACTGTCACGTTCACACATGTGGGTGGCAGGTTTCTGGTATCTTTTTATTTTTTTATTTACAGCTTTCATAAGCCAGCTGGCTTCTCTGCCAATCAGAAGGACGCCACTCTGGCTCGAGGAACTGATGAACTGCCAACATCACTTCGCTGCTGCTCCTTTTTTATCCTCTCTGCCCGTTCCTCCTCTCCTCCAAGTTATCTGCTCGCGAGCATGCGACTTCTCTGTAATTAACTCCTTAATCAAAGACACCACTTCAAAGTCACGGCTTCGGGGTCTGCGTCTGCAAGCGTTCGTATACGAGACGGAAACGGGAGGAGGGAAAAAGGGCCCCGGCTGCCGTCTTCCCCTCCTTCCCCTTCACACTCTGCCTTCACCTCCTTCTCAACTCTTGGCCGCGCTCACCTCTCTGCACCGTCAGCGCTATCGTGTCCCTGTTCTGAGCAGAGCCAACAACTGTTTAACGGCCAAGGTCAACTCATGCGCTACCCTGCCTGCATCTCAATCATCCCAGCGCTTCACGCCCGGGAAAAATTCCTCCACAGCATCCTCGTCCCGATTGCTGAACTCAAGGGCGCCGCGGGGGGGGGGGGGGGGGGGGGGGGAGAAACCAACGGCCCGTCTCTCGCTGTCCTATCGGAGGGCACATCGACACTCGGGGGGGGGGGGGGGAAGCTAATGAAATCGGTCGTCACTCAACTGGAGTGGAACACCTGCAGTCTCCTGCTAATGAGGTCTGCTCGAGGAGGCGGTGCGCGAGGATGGAGAGACAGGACGCTGTTACTGTAAGACCTCCATTTCAACAGTTAATGGACACCCAGCAGCGCCGGTTTGTTTGTTGGACCCAATCCATCTCTGAGGTCACTCCCTGGCTGGGTTTCTTAAATGCCAGATAAGCTGATTGGCCCCTTTATTGCAGTGACCACCAACAACAACAAACAACAAGTACTACCACTGTCGACAGATAAAGCCACGGTTCGTATTCTCCAATAGACACAAGACTATTGTCCGCTTTGTTTCGTAGAATCTCACCTCCACTAATCTATAAAAACAAACACTTCCGATACGCCTCGCTTATCTGAATAACACTCAGAATATCTCATGTGATGACTCATCTGAAGGTTTCCGGCTGGCCGGGAAGAATAAGCCCACGTGGTCGAAACAAACCGACCACAGATCTGCTTTGGGGTTTTAAAAAAAAGAAGAAAAACACACAAGGAGGTCTGTCGCAATTGTGAGGAACAAACAGGTGAGTATTTTAGTAACCAGACAGTATAACATGACGGAGTAAACAGGGACTCTGAACTAACGAGCTTGTGTTATTTTTTACTGCTTAACTGATTTTAACGGTTTACTTTTTGGCACCTGTGTATATTTAGAATTTGCATCGTGCTGTTAACCTGTTTATATTCACGGCAATTACCGTTATCCTGTCTACATTCATGGCATTGTGTGTGCATTCGGTTTTTGCATCTTATTGATCAACTTTAGGGTTTTTTATTTTGTTTATTTGCACTCTGTATATTTCCACTTTCAAACGCAACTGCGGGATGAGTTACAAAAACAAAAACAATACATTAACAGCTTCTCATTGACCACCGTAGACAAATATTTCAAATGCGTGCTAACATAAGCTACAGTGAAGTAAGTGGACCTGCGGGACTGAGTGAGGGAGAGAGAGAGAGAGAGAGAGAGAGAGACAGAGAGAGAGGACCAGAGAGGGGGCGACCGACGCTGTGTAACGGAGTTCGAAATACACTTTGTTATTTCTTATTTTCAATGTATTATATTTTATTTTTGTTTATTATTCAACAATCCTATTAAGTGTGTGTGAATTTTATTTGAATGAGTTTCTAAAATCTGTTTCCTGTGGAAACTGAGTTTCGCCCCTTTTGTGCCTCATGAGTTTCCGTAGTCTTTCCCTCATAACGGTTTGATGTTGCTCGGAATAAGTTGTGGGGCAAAGTGATGTTGCATTGTATCGTTACATTCTTTAGAAAAATGACCGTTTATGTTGCATACGGTAATGGTCGATGATACGATCACGGTGTCCACCTGTTGTGTGTCATTCAGATGTTTGAAGTGTAGTTTTGAGGCTGTTCCATTTTGCCTCTTTGGCGCCATTTGCGTTTGCTACTTCCGGCCGCCCTGTTGTACGTTTTCCTCGTATAATTTCTGTTTTGCTTGTTTAGGAAAAGAGAGGACAATCTGATGTTTCATTGTCTTCTGCAGGTATGTGTTTTTCCTTTGTTTAATGTTATAATTTTTGCTGAGTCACTCTAACTCACGCAGTTATTTATGTGGTCCACTAGGGGTCACTGTTTCGCCCTTGTATGTCATGAGTCATGCTTTTGATAATTGATATTTACATTTAATGAAGTCCTGTCTTCGAGATAACGGTTTGATGTTGCTCAGAGAAAAGAGAGGACAATCTGATGTTTCATTGTCTTCTGCAGCAAATAAGCACTACGAAAGAGACCATCTGAGTGGACTTCTTCCCTGCCCTTTATGCATCTGTTACAGCTGCACAGAAAATAAAGAGTGACAAGTCGAAGGTGAGATGGGGGAACAGAGTCGGCCTCTTCCAGCTGGAACAGAAAGGCAAAAGAAGATGAGGTAAAATCTTACAATCACGAAATAGATTTGACTTGACAGTCACTGTTTGTGTTAAAACAAATGTCTTTCTTTTTTCTTTGGGTGGCATTGAAGTCTTTTATCAAAAGGAAAGAAGGGGGGGCCATCTCCCCCTCCCCCCATGCACAACGCACTGATATCATGTGACCAGAGATCCAAATGAAGTGATAGCTGAGCCATCTCCCACTTGTAACCACTGAGTAAAACCCAACCACAGATAACACACTAGCAGTTGTGTTTGCGTCTGGTGTGTCAACCCACTACATTACCCTTAATAAAAAGAAAAGAAAGTGAAGATTTCCTTGATACATCCCTTGCACTCTAAATGTGTTTTCAGCGAGGAGGGCATTTTTCTCTCACTGAAAAGAAATGAGAGGAAAGATTGCCATGCCAACGGTACAAAAATGGATCGCGCTTGACTGTGGCACAGATCACGGAGCAGATCTTGGTATTAAAACGTGAGGCCTTCAGAGAGAACACTACCGCCATTTTAGTCTTAGCGGCGCCTAAATACATTGGCTTCTCAACGCCGTCACCGCTTCCCAGCCGAGAGCTGACGTTGAGAACCACATGAAAGGTTTATGAGTGTCTAAAAGACGGAAGTTATGATCGTGGACATATTATCGGCATCACTGGCACTCTCCACAACGAAGCCTTGGGTGAGTGGCTTCTGATTTGATCACATTACGAGCTGTAAACGCTCCTTCATCACACGGAGAAAATAAAGGCCATCACTGATAACGATAACAACATTTTTTTTTTCAAGCAATGGAATCAGATCTCCTGCGCTGCTCAAATCAGCCTCAATCTCATTCTGAACACATTGCCGAGGAGTGCAATGCACCCCGCGCTTATCGCAATCTGGGACTGCTGATCCACTTCATCAAGGGGAGAAACAGCCTCTCCAAACCCTTTGTGCTTTAACTCTCTCTGTGTGTGTCATGCTCAGCACATCTGCTAAACTCCTTCATGCATCAATAAACTGAGTAGCATACATTATATATGACATATTATATAACAGAATTACTTCAAGTGATTGGATCAGAAATGTATGTTCTAATTACCGAAGCCTCTTATTGTGCAAACATTCAAATAGACTGGGTGGGGACCCACAGGTGGGTCTGCCAAGGAACTGGCATAATGGCCTCCATAATTCCTCTTTTATTTAAGATTCATATCGGCAGTCTACCTTTGAGCCACATGAGGGAGCCTGAAAGTTCATGTCATTCTGATAATTGAAGCCCACTTATGACTGAATCTACTAAGAAAGGAGTGGATTCTCTTCGTTTTACTGGTGAGAGGAAAAAGAGCCTTTTATCTCCACCAAAAATGCATTTATTTGGTTTCATATATAAAGTATTTTACATGTGTATATGTTTTCTGTAATAATAATGCATAACACAAACTTCTTGTTTATCAAAGGTGCATCTCTTCAAAATGTCTGGTTCACCTTTTCAAGATAACATACGGTCATGCAGACTGGTCAGAATGGTCGGGAACCTTCATCTATGCACAATTTCGCAATTTCACAATTTTGTGAATTGGGTCGCGATGGTTTGTACATTTTTAAAAGAGTTTTTAAAAGAGAAATTAATTTTAGGAAACACTCTTTTAGAGGACTGGCTGATCTACAGCATGCATGACCTCAAGGCTTCAGGACAGTATGTCAAACCGCAATGCATCTCCGTTGCTAATGATTAATGACATTTGTTATACATTACATTACACAGAGATAGAGGTCATCTGTACACAACTGACATACATCATCCCCTCAATTACGGAGGGGACTGACATTACAATTGGCAGATTATGGCGTAAACCACTGCGGGCATTGTACGCCATTAATCAATGTTTGCATACTTCTACCTGTTTATGATTCATCGCACAGGTTGAAACAACAGCAGCTTTGTGGCAACGTCGGTTTTGAACCAGACGTACGGTCATGCTGACGTGTGAGCCTGGACCAAATCTTCTGCTTTGTGTCGAGACCAAGATGGTACCTGAGTTAACCAACATCTCTTAGTTCAGAGAGACTCTACAGCCCCCATCAGACTCACTGTCAAGGCATTATAAAGTATGTATATTGCTCCTGAGCTCTGAGTTGATCTTCTTTAGTTGAGACTGATCTGTGTGCAGACATATTTAAGCTGCAGGCTTCAGACGTCTAGAAGAAGAAGAAGAAGAGGAAGAGGAAGAAGAAGGGCCGGCAGGCAGGATCTGTTGATTTTGACATCACTCTCTCTTTCAAGCATCGCTGCAACAGTGCCGGCATCCAGCTGGCAGAGTTGAAGAAATGTGGATATCTATAATAATTGATATGATGTAACGGGCTGCCAGGTATCTTGTCTCTTGAAACCGTATCAATTCCTTCACCAGTCTGTGACAGAAAAGCAGCCCAAACACAAAGCACCGTGCAGGTTTGTTTCTCCAGGTCCAGAGAGTGGGATACTGGACAGTCCCTCTCGTTACAATTGTGCAAAAAAAAACAACAACATCTCGACATAACAACTAGTGCGTGCACTCCAACTATCAACCGTGTTATAGCTGGCACTGTGTTCACCTTGTGAGTCTGCACCGGGGTGTAGTTGAGATCAAATTGTAGGCTGAGTTCCAAGATGGGTGTGATCAGAGCAAGGGAGCTGGAAGTGCTTTAACTCTCTGTGTGTGTCACACTGTGTGGACCCCCCTGGTCCAATTCGGCGTTGTATGCTGGTGTGATGGCTCCTTCTCCACTTCCTACCCGCCTGCTTCCTACCCGCCTTGCTCAGAACACACGCTTGTCATCAAACTCTGTCTTCATTCTGATTTCAACAGCACACCTGTAAAATGTAACAGTCACGACATCTGTCCACGCACGTGTGAACACCTGATACAAGTACTCAAAACCTCATCTGTGGTCGTTCCTGCTACAGCAGGTTTCTCCAGGGGCACATTCTGTTATGATGATGACACACACGCGCACACACACACACGGTGAAAGCACGAGCAGGGCTGTATAGGGGAAGCAAATTAGGTTTGACTGACTAAAAGCAATATGTACGCGGTGTTACTCGCTGTAGTACATTTTGTTGTCTCTCAAACAACATTCATTTGCTCTAGATCAGGAACTAAATGGGGCCAGAGCAGATCTAATGATTGAGAATTGCTTTGTGACCTACCTTTAATTAATTAGCTTATCGGTCTAGCTTGGCCTTTGGGCTTCAATTACAGGATGGAGGGAGAGTGGCGGTGGGCGGGTGTGTGTGTGTGTGTGTGTGTGTGTGTGTGTGTGTGTGGGGGGGGGGGGGGGGGGGGTGTAACCGCTGGGATGATACGAATCAACGGCGAAATTGTTAAAGATGAACACAGATCTCTTTGCGTATTCAAGCAGCACGATCCGCGGCAGATCCATATGGGGTCAGATCAGTCTCAATAATTGCAAATGCACACAGAGAGATTTACAAATACAAACACAAAGATTTACAAATGCGCACAGAACAATTTACAAATATGTTTGATTTACAAATGCACGCAGAAGGATTTACAAATAAATTAGACTCACAAATGCACGCAGAACGACGTGTCTGTGTTTATTTATTTGTCAATCGCACTGCATTTGTTTGTGGATTGCTTCACATGTGTGTGCGGATTTATGAGACTCCCCTGCCGGCTAGATCCGCAAATGCATTTTTTTTTAAAAACAGACCTATTTGTAGCCAATCAGATGTCGCCCTCATTTTCAACCAATCACATGAGCGTCATTCGCTTTATTTGCGCCTTAGAGGGGCGTGGCTTATCTCCGTGGAAACAGTTATAACTTCCTACATCCATTATTTCTTCTTTATACTTGTTGTGGACATCCCATAAACGTTGGATTTAATGCCCTGATGCTACTTTTTTCCCCCCCTTAATGGCCTTAGTGGTCACACACACACACACACACACACACACACACAAACACACAATCGCACCCGCCTTGCTTTGTCCTTTATATATATTATTAAAGCTCCTGAAAAGTATGCGGACACACATTACACCTGTTTGGTAAACGTGTGATCATCCCTTAAACATGGGTAATGTTTGCAGTATGCATCGTTTGTTCCTGAGTCAAACACAAACAGTTGTAATCACACTATTATCTAAAATGTATCTTCATGGGAACAAAGGAGCTCAAACCATGAAAAACAACCACAGACCAAAAATTGTCCTCGTCTTCAATTTGAAAAAGAAACATTCTTTTATATGCTAAATATGCTCATGTATAATATAAATCAATACAAATTGAATTGACAAAAGATAATCTGCTTCATCAGGACTGTGTGCTTGTGCTTTGATTCGATTTGATTGACAGCAGTGTCTTTCAGCAAATTCAGATTCAGATATTTAAATTGACCTTTTATCCAGCCATGAAGGTCCCATTGAGATACAAGATCTCTTCTTTCAAGGAGTCCAGGTCCAAACGGCAGCATACGCAGATTCAAGTAAAACTATTTGATGAGTAGAGATGCACCGATACCGATGCTGAAATCAGAAAATGACTCAAAATAGCTGGATCTGGTATCGGGTACCATTATTTTTAATACATTACATAACAGTTCATGTTCAAGTCAAACCTGATGTTGCCTGGAACATGATCCCTGTCACTTCCACACAGTGAGGCATACATTTTATGAATCCAACACTGGTATTGGATCGGTATTCTCTGGACTGAAAAAGCTGAATGGGCGCTTCCCCAAAAATAAAGGCAAGCAAGGGAAAAGAGGAGAGCCTCAGAGACCATACCAGCGATATTCATAGCACATTCCACCCGAGTCAGGGATTATTTCAGAGGGCAACAAGTTTCCTTCAAAGCAGTTAAAATGTATTTAAGGAAGGGAATACATACGGTAATGGTATTTTGCAGCTAATTCCATGCCATGGGTGCATAAGAAGCAAAAGCAGTTTTTTCCAAGCTCTGAGGGCACCTAGGGGAAAACTAAAAGAGTCCAATGTGTAGATCTAGTGCTTTAGTTGCTGGTATGAAAGGTTAAAAGGCTTCAGATATAAGCGGGTGCTCTGCCTAACAATGTTCTGGCCATGGCATTTTCCTCCTCTGGCACAGAGAAGCTGGTAGAATATAGAAGAAGCTTGAATAGATCCCAGCGGGAATCCTTTGTTTACTGCGCGGTGCTGTTTACTGTCTATGGATTTGATGGTATCTTTAGTAACTTGCATCACTGCTGCTATAGTGCCTGGTCTAATCTCTGATGGAGATTCACTGAGAATAATAAATACTGTTTTAATTGGCCAATTACGAGAGATTTAAATACTAAACAAATACCATGACAGATTTTTCCAGTCTGGAAATGGGATGGTAATCATTCAAGCCATAATGACTTCTCCGCCCCTGAAGAAAGGGAGAACCACAGCTGGTATCCAGGTACTGGGTGTTGGAGGATGAATATCTGCAGCTAACTATTCAACTAACTTCCTGAACCTTTGCAGGTGCTTCCAGATTGTTCTATTAATTTGAATATTTTGAGTTTTATTTTTTAAATATTTATTTAGAATAATTATTTATGTATAGGGTTTTTAGTTGTATTTGCTTTGGCTCAGGCAGCATCTCTTCGTCTAATGAAAGAAAATTAAACCAAGGGTTGTCTTTCCCAAAATCGTTTAAATAGTGCGTTTATCACATATTGCCAGGAATGGGGATTTAAAATAGCCCCCCAGCTAGATCAACATCAGTCAAGTGGGACACCCACCCACCTTTTACACCACTCCTGTGTCGCTGCCTTATATGTGGTGTCCGGACAAATTCGGGTAGGCTCGTCCTGATTGGCAGGCTACGCTTGTGCACATTTGCAGTGGGTTAAAGCATGCTCGTAATTGGAGGAGACTATTACTCATACAGTCCAGTCGAGGGCGGGGCCTGTGTGAGATAACTACCTTTTTCCAACAAAAGTCTAGTGTGCAGAGAAATATGAAATAGAAAAATAACCATCTGTGTTATGCTCATCAGATTCACAGTGTGTTCATGTTGGACCCCAATGGACAGAGGAAGAAGCTGATTAAGGAAATACAGGCTGTAAGTACGGAGGCAAAGGGGATGAAAAAAGACCTCGTCAATGAAAATACGATGACCTAGCAATAACACGTATAGAAAATGCATACATACAGAGCCATTCACACGCAAAACGCATGCGAACACGCGCATGAACACGTCACGTAAAGTTCCCCTCCGCTTAATGTAGCACGAAAGGTTGACCGTTTGTGTCTGGGAGATCAAAGGATCCCGTAGAGAAACATCACGTATTTGCAGCAAGGTCAGTCTGCCGCACGGAGGTTTGAGAAGAAACGGACGCGCGGCGTGGTTTCAAACAGCGTGACACAAGGCCAACAAAATCACAGAGTTCGTAATAACAGTGAGGATCCAAATCCTTTCAAATCCAATGAGGCGTGGCCGTGCTTTCGAGGGTCCGCAGAGGACAGGAGCCGGTGAACGCCGCTGGTTTAGAGGTATTGACAATGCGACACGCGGCGAGAGGAGGACCGAACCCCGCTGACAAACCATCGACTGAACACATGATGTTACTCTGCCCTGCTGTTTGCTCACAGATGTGTTGCTTGGCCGAGAGAATCCGTCGACCCAGCTGTGTTCATGAAGTTACTTTGTTCCTATGTTTGTGTCTTTTGAAGCGACAGTGTGCGGATGATGTTTTCACTTTTTGTTTGTTTTCATTAACGTTTTATTGTTTTATTAAACATTTCATATTGCAAACAGTAACGTTATAAATTATAAAAAAGTTATCCATTAAAAAAGGTTATAAATGACTTAAATACTTGTTTTCCTAAGTGGGCGTATCAGTAATCACATGCGTTGCTGTCGACCGCACGTGTTTACTGACACGCCCACTTAAGTCCAGGATGTTCAGAGGCTTCAGGTATTCCCATCGAAAAATGTTTGGCTTCGGTTTTTCTTTCTTCCCTGTTGCAGACACAGTTGACATTTCCAATATTTAATCATAAGCGGTCAGAGCGACTGAGCTGATATCGAGCAACGACATAATTTGAAGTCTTGTCTCTCTCAACCTGTTAAATCTTAAACTAATATGAACATTCTTCTTTTAGCTCAGAAAAGTTCTGAAAACCTCAAAAAAGAAAAAAAGATGCAAACTGCAATTACGGTTGTATGCCTCCGCCAAACAGGTCACCTCAGCTATTTTATTCGATTAAACATTTGTGTAAAATTGTCATAATTAGCATATCAGTTCATATCACCAAATATTCTAAATCAGCCAAATTTGAAGAAAAGAATGGGACGGACAGAATACATCATTATTTCGGTAACGGCCATCACTGGCATGGAGGGTTTATTCTATATTTGAGCGACCCTCTCAAATATTGGACTCTGTGCTTATCACTAATTGCAGACAAAGGTGTCCTCAGATATTTTAAAGATCTGCTTTTGAAGCATTAGAACCTTTCTGGCTCGAGTATAAATATCTCTTTAAAAAGGGGAAACAGCTGAATTGCTGCAATTTCTGAAATCCAGAGGCAGCCAAACACCGCTCTGTATACTGCTGTAAATAAAAGATATAAGGGCTGGGTAGTGGGGCGAGGTAACCATTAGTATTGTCGTGATGCTTCTCTGACGGCTACAAAGGAAAAGACAGGTGCAAATGTAACACATATGGGCTTTGAAGCTAAAGATAACGATTTCTTTTGAATCTCAGAATTAGCTCCTTCTCTGCTCTACCCCTCATTGAAGGGATTTCTAAATGAACTGTCAGTGTAGTGTCTCACTCCCGAAGACATGTTAGGTCTCGCTTTTAAACCTGAGTGGATTGCAAAGTGTTGTGCTGCCCACTCGTAGTAGATAAGTCAGAGTAATGGTTGGATTGAGCGTCATTTATAGCGCTTTAAAGCGCCACGACAAATACAGGACAGACCCCCCCCTGAAGGACGCTGTCCAAACAGGACGTTTTTTAAAAAGGTTGCTGAGTTTTACACCAGGACAAGGAGAACCTGTATTTTTTTACAGCGTCACCTCGTCGGGTCCACAGTCCCACCTCACAGTTCTGGCGTTTTTTTATCAGAACAAGTTGTTTCTCTGCAAAAAAAAGCGACTGGATGAGAGAAGGCAAGCTTCCTGTAAATCCTTGGAGAGGATAAAAGAAGCCAAGTAGCCATAAATTCCCCGGGCTGCCGAGTGGAGGCTGCTCAGGAGCAGAAAATGCTGTTCACACACAACCACCACCACACAGTCTCTAATGCAGCTGGTATTATAGATCCGGCTATTCATATGCTGTTGCGGCTGCGATGCCTATATTTGTGTTTCAATAATGACAGCCCTTTCTCATTCACAAAGATGGACAAAGCATGATGTTGTTATCCACTAAAGTGTCAGCCCCAAACTTAAAGAACTGGTCCTGTGGCAAGTTTTAGATTCACCCGTTTTCAATTTCAATTTCAATTCAGTTTATTTTGTATAGCCCAATATCACAAATTACAAATTTGTTTGTGTCCTGTGCCCTCCCAACCGTCCGTGTTGGATTCTTTTAAACACCAAGACGATGTTTTCCAAACCCTTGACCAAGCAGCACCTAAACATAACCAGACCTTCCACCACAGAGTGAGAAGGCCCCCACTATTGTGTTGTTACTTTAACATTTATTAAACAACGTGCAGATTGTTTTGACCCTTTTATCTCCGAGCTGCTGATAAGTCAGCACTGCCCCCACCCATACACGATCCATCCCAGATATTCATCTGAAAAAGGGCATCTTTGACAAAAAGGGCACAGAGCTGTGTGTCGTGTGGTTATGAATTGCTTTTAAAACCTTTTTGCAGCCAAATCTGGTGAAATTGTGTTTCTCTTCCGTCCAAAAATACCTCCCACATCCAGCGTGTCCCTCTCTCCCTCTCCCTCCCACAGTGTTGCTAGAGTACATCGCCTCCCCAGTCTGTCAGGAGAAAAATGTCCATCAGAGCTTCCATAATGAAAAGTGAGCTCTCCCTGTCACCTCACTCCCCTCCTTTCTTTCTCTGTCGTCAGCTGCTGTCTCCTCCAACCTTCTCCTCGTATTATTTCTCCTTTCCTACACACCCGTTCTTGCTTCGCAAAGTCACAGTTAAAGTCAACAGTAAAGTTAGTGGAAGTACGGGAGAGATAAAGGGATAGTTTGTACTTTTTTGAAGTGGCGTCGTACGTGGTATACATCCAGAGTCGGGTTATCACAGAGGATAGATGGAGCTCGGCACGCCCCCAGAAACAGACACCAGCACAGGAGCAAAGCAAGGCACTGCTTTGGACAGGGGTAGCAGCAACATATTTTAAAGACACCTACAAAATCAATAGGAGTTTAAGTGAACACTAGATTTAGAATATTTTCTCTGCTTCATGTTGCGGTCAGGCAGCACTTTCCATTGAGAACTGAAGCCATTATCCGAGCTCTCTTCAAAGCCACGGGACTCCTTTGACAAAAACATTGATTTTACCAAGCAGAGCTCGGGAGATGCTGGTCCACCGCTGCCTTGATCTGTTAGTTGTTTTTTTGGGATCAGTTGCTTGTGTGTTCTGCGAGGTGAAATCCCCGATTTTGTCAGCGTTGTGGCGTTCTAGAGAGCATTGATATAAGTCTTCAGACTGCTGGCTGCAGCCTCAAGGGCAGTCTGACAGCAAGGACAGTATTCTGGAAGCTTTGTGGTATATAGAGTAGTAACAAAAGCCTGTTGTTGCCCATGGGGTGCTTTTGATAGCTTTGTCCCAATGTCGAGATGGTATAATATGTATATTTGATGAGCCTGTTCTGGATTGTAATGCTTGAGTGTGGATCCACAAAGACTTAAACACGATGCATGCCAATCTGTATGTTAAACCCAGAAGTGGGCCAAAAAGACCACTTCTTGTGCTGCAGATAACCTGCTATACAGCCTGACCAGCGATGCCTAATTAAAAGTGATCAGTGACCAATCGTCCGTCTTCAACTCCAAGTGGAAATGAGGGGGACTTTGTGGGCATCTCACCTTTCCTGCTGCAGAGGCTCCTTTGTCCATCGAGAAGCTGCGGAAAAAGCAAAAGAGGAGGACACATTAATCACAGAGGGACGGTTGAGTCCACACACACAGACACACACACACACACACACACACACACACACACAGAGAGACACACACACACACACACACAGATTCTCTTGTCCACATATACGTACAAAACTTGAAAGAGAAAAAAGAAAAAAGGGGTTATTAGCACTCTTGCACTATACCATCACTCTGATTGGTGCAATATTAGATGACCGACGACAAACTGCATTATGGACAATGTACAGTTCATGGACGCTTTGCTTTTCTATATCTTTATGAACTCCATCTGACCCGCCACATTTCCTGTTAGGCAAAAACTGATGAGCATATGCAGAGAGTATACACACCAGAGAGCATCATAATGAATTTCACCAATTCTCTCTCTCTCTCCCCAACACACACACACACACACACACACACACACATTTTGGAGCGCTGGTAAAGAGGATTTGAAACTTAAATCTTGACTGACAGCTTTTTATCTTTTTGAATCCATTTCTCATTTACAAAATCGTAATCTAAATCTGTGGTAGTGTGCATTTACCGTAGGTTTTTTAAATCTTTGTCATGGCTGTCAAGAGATGTTGCAGAAACTGCTGCACATACAGGCTTATTATTTTTACAGGAATTGTGAAACGTCCATGTCCTCCAGTGAAGCTTTTAAATAAATATAAAGCGCAGACGGCAAAATGCATTTCTCAGACGCACAGCGACGACGCGCTCTCTCCTGCAAACATAAAAGTGTTTTGTTTCATTTTTTCATCCCCGTGTTCCGGCGCAAGTCAAATAACTCGAGTAGACGTCTTTACATCCTCAAGTGCCCATAAAGTAATCGGCTTTAAATCCATGAGCAAACGCGACATCTCAAAGCACTGCCTTCAGGGACAGAAAAAAAGATCATTAAAGTCCCCCAAAAAAATACTGCAGTCCCACCTGCAATGTTAACTCAGCGTGGAGAGACGTTGTTGGATTCAAATTCAATTAGCCGGGTTACTTTTGAGGCCAACTTAGCCATTTAGTGCTTTCCCTCACACTGAGTCTTCAATTGTCTCCTGCTTGGCTGATCTCTTTGTACTGACGGATAATGGGTAGTCTTTAACAAACAGATACTAAATGAAAGACTGTGTGCAGCACTAATTTAAAGTCCTGTCCAAAATGTATGTAATAGTTTTTTCATGTAAGTTTAGTAAAGACACTAATTAGTTGATAAAACATTCATTTAGAGGAAGCGCACAGCACCCAGCGTTTCAGCTTTTGTAACTGCCTCGTGGAGCAAATTCCAATTTGCTCCCTTTTAGATCATTAAACATTACATTATCTAAACCGCCTTTTATAATTTAATCCTTTTTAGGGTCGCTGGAGCCGATCCCAGCTGACATTGGGACCGAAGGCGGCGTTCACCCTGGACAGGTCGCCAGTCCATATGAAATTAAAATCCAACAAAAAGAACGGTTCTTGCAGAGAGATGCCGGGGCTTAAACAAATGATTGAACATACGGAGAACAACCATCTGTCTGAGAACCACTGGAATAACCGGACAGAGCCTCATCTGGTGGGGTGCAGGTTAAATACCTATCAGAGCCCCCCGCACAGTCGTCGAGCTGTCGCGTTGTGTGCTATTTATTGAGTTGATGGGGAAACGAGTCTTGGCATTTACATCAGACTTTAATTTGGTTGTCGGGGATCACATTTATTCCGGGTCATGAGCTGCATATGAGTTGCTCAGGTGTGTCATTTTGAAACAAACTCTTTTTCAACAGAGCTGCATATTGCATTTTGATATCTGTGGAAAAAAAAGACTGAGTGAGAGTTCTGCCATCCGAGAGACGGACGCCTGATCACATTAGGCGGTTAAAGACTGTGGCATCTACTTAACTGGAAGGAGAGGTATTTCTTTTTCTTTCTTTTCTTGGTGTTATCTTCATTATCTCTTTGTTTTTTACTGCTGCACTGCTCAAGTGCCAAGCTTCGTTCTTGTGCCAGTTTTCATCACTGAAAGCAGCACAGTTTAGAATAAAGGATAACATCTCCGTCAGCCTTCAGTGAGCCTGCTGGTCCAACAAGTTACATTAGATTAACCCACAGACGATGTCAAATACATTGTGTTAGTAAGGTTCTTACTTCTTCACTTGTTGGTAACTCCCACAGCATTTGAACGTCTCTGTCTTCATTGCAAAAAGGCGAGTCTTGTCAAACTTCCTCATATGATGACATGTAATGCACTCTACTACCCATTATTATAAATTGTGCCATTGTAGAAGCTATTAAAGGCAGAAGAGGATAATGTGCTGCACTTAATGCAGAAAGACATCTACTTACACTTTGTTGTTATTGTTAGGCATCTCCCCACGCTTTACGCCTTTATGCTAAGCTAAGCTAATCACCTCCTGGTTGCATTTTCATATTTGGAGAACAGACATGAGAGCGGTATAAATCTACTCAACCGAGTTTTTAAATATGCATTCTTTCCAAATAAGTCAAACTATTTCTTAAATCTTAATTTGAGTTTCAATAGATTTATATATTTTTCTTTAAATCACCTACATTAAGTTCATTAAGATTTTGATTATAATCGCCACTCTTGATTGTGTTTCTGTTAATTACTTTTTATTCATTTGGTTTCATGTGCTGTCCGTGTATAGCAGATTTCAAAAGGACAGTCGCTTGTTTATAATAATTAACAGGCGAATGATATTTTTTATTTTTGTAACCAGTAACATGTAAATATACATTGTTGTCGATACTTCAATAGTCAATGAGCAGTAAACACATTATCAATAGCAAGGCAGAGCAACAATACTTTATGAGTGGGTTTCCGTGAGTGGGTTTGGACCAGATGTTTTCTTGGGCCCAATCAGAACTCACCCTGCCACGCTGCTGTCGGCGGAGCACCCTCCGATCTGCGAGCTGGCGATCCACTTGGTCTCGCCCACCACCGTCCTGGCGTGCGGCAGGCGGCCCACGTCTTTCACCGTCATCATCAGGTGCTGCGACGACTTCAGGACCCTGACGGCTTCGTCGTGCGGGATGCTCAGAAAGCTGCGTCCGTTCACCTCCAGGATCTGGTCGCCGACCTGCGCGGAGGGGAGCAAACACAGAGGCAGGGCGGGGGGGACTGAGCACGGTGGTAAGGGCGGACCAGGCAGAGACTGCCGCATGCACAGGCACATAGGTCAAAGGTCAAAAGGTCAGAGACAGAGGTGGTGGAGGCGAATACAAACTTTTAATGGATCAAAAGGAGATAAGCAGGTTTCTTGTCAAAAGTTACGGCGGCAGGACAGAACAACCAAAATAGTTAGGCCACACAAGGAATAAAGTATTCTCTGCTCGCTGACAGGTTCAAGATCAGGACTGTTGGATATGTAATGGACAAGGCTTTCATACGTAATTTCACATTCTATCTCAGTGGTGAGCCTGGGAGCAGCGGCAGAAGGAGGATAATGATGTCCATACGAAACACCACCTTGGACTGTACCTCCTATAATGAGCTGGTGTCTTGCCGCTTTCACCTGGACTCCTCTGAGAAGTATCAGGGACCCTCGTGTGCTGAATGAGGCGGAGGCACCAGCTCAACCTCAAACTGCGTGTTTCACACGTACTTGATCTGTATGTCATCCTCCCCTGGCTTTCTCTCACTCATCAGTCGTGATTCTGATTATGCTGTGGACATATTCTCTTGGATAGAGGTGTGTCTGTCTGAGAACAATGGATAACTTTCTGTTTCTCCCCTCAAATGTTTTCAGAAACAAGTGAGAGCCTCGGCTCTGATTGGTTGTTTTCCTTCGCCCCGCCCCCCCTCCTCTCTACCTCCTTCTGTTTCATGGATTGGAGTTCCATTCATACATTGTCATGTTCATGTAATGTGTTTATGTAACTTTGTAATGCTGTTCATCTGTACACATGACATCTATTGCTTCTGTCCATCCGGGGAAAGGGATCCTCCTCTGTTGCTCTCCTGAAGGTTTCTTCCCTTTTTTCCCTGTGAAAGGTTATTTTTGGGGAGTTTTTCCTGATCCGATGTGAGGTCCTGGGACAGGGATGTCGTATGTGTACAGATTGTAAAGCGCTCTGAGGCAAATTTGTAATTTGTGATATTGGGCTATACAAAATAAACTGAATTGAATTGAAATTGAATTTCCTTTTTTCCCTGTGAAAGGTTATTTTTGGGGAGTTTTTCCTGATCCGATGTGAGGTCAAAGGTCAGGGATGTCGTATGTGTACAGATTGTAAAGCCCTCTGAGGCAAATTTGTAATTTTTGATATTTGGCCATACAAAATAAACTGCATTGAATTGAACTTGGCTCTGTTCAGCCAACAGAACCTCACAATCACTTCAATGTTCTCTGAGAGCAGCAGCCAACGCAAACTCGAGATTAAAGACGTTCAGAATCCCGTACGTTTTTAGTTTTCCAACAACCCGAAGTGACCCAACACCACATCGGTCGTTGCTGCAGCGCTGCAGCGCATCTGAGGCGGCTGAGGACGTTCTCCACATGAACAGCTGCCACAACGCCACAATTTACCATAACGCGTCGGGCCGTTTGACTGCACATGCAAAGGGACACATCATCAAAAAACTTTATTTACAGATGCAATCAATCTGATCTAATTCAAGCAGCACCGCTGCAGTGCGAACACACCCTGCTGCAAACACTTCATATCGTGCTGTCTGGCTGAGCCGACGCCTCGGGGACGGGCGACAGCTTACAAGCTGTTTGTTCCAGCTGTTTGCATGACAAAAAGGCATGAAAACGAGTCAATAAGCTGCTTCTTATGGACGTTATACAGTGTTTGACAACACTAGAGCTCGCTTTATTGTGAGCGCAGCCCGGTTTGTTTCAGGTTCAATTGGATTCGACACAGCTTGAAACGTGCATGCACAAAAGAAGCAGACACTTCTTCCCGTTCGTATCAGGCCAAGTCGACTCATTTGGTTCCAAATAAGTCCACTTTTCCTGCACTACTGTGTCAGACATGCAGTTTGTTGAAGCACCAGTTAATCAAGTCCCATTATTTGCACCTGTTGTATTCGGCAAATGATGGGAACTTTGATTCTGACTCTAATAACACGCTGATTAAGTTTTATGACCCTGCGAGGCTCATTGGGAACCACACTGTTAATTACAGAGGAACGAGTTAGAGAATGCCGATATACTGCCAAGGTGTTTCGAAGAATGTCTTTATTATTGCAATGGCTCGGGACAGATCGATCAAGGATTTGGAAAATTAACCCCCATCACTCACTGGTGTTTTAACACAAACGTCTAAAAACCACATCACGGACATCTTTTCCTCTCCCTTCAGTCTCTCCTCTCATCATTCTGCTCTTGCACGCTCTCCTCCTCTTCCTCATTATACTTCTATTTGAAGGTAGATGGGCCCTGTCCTGAGTCACAAGCAGTTCATTTTTTGCGATTAACCTCTCTGTCACATCAGAGAGGTTAATCTCGGATCAGTGCTGCGTGTGCAGCATAGACTGGACATAATAAGTAGATATATTCACCATGATGTCACCCATTGGTTTTTGGACTACAGTTTTGAAGCCTTGAGTTTTGGCATTTCGGCCGTCGCCATCTTGGATTCTTTTTTTTTCAGGTAACCTAAATGTCACTGTTAATTTTGATGACATGTCAAGAACTGAAAACACTGTAAAAGGGTTAAAGTCAGAAGACAGAAACACGGGCAACTCGCGGAACGGACAACGCCGTGGTAGCCACCTGTCAATCACAAGGTAGCCACGCCGTAAAGCATACCCTGCTTTATGCTCTATTTTACCCTAAATGGGACCATAATTTACAAAAGGAAGATCATACTGTATCAGAGATGCTCACTAGTCATTTTCTTTGAGTCCAAGTCAAATCTCAATTCTCTTGTGGTTGAAATGAGTTTTTTGCAGGCTACATCAATATTGATAACATTATTAGGCGTGAAATAGTCACAGTAATCTCTCCAACCATATCATATAAAGACACTGGGTATCCATTCAGTTTATAATCTCCTGTAAATCAACACATCCATCTCGCCTCTCAAACCCAGTGTAATGTAATCCAACAACTAAACCTGTAACCCGCCTTCTTTCTATCCTTCTTTCTTGGTTTAATGTATGCTGGCAGATGGCGGCAGCGTAACGTGGATAATCAAGTTACCCGACCAATTTTACGAGAACAAGTGTGGCAAGCAAACAAACACTCTTTTTGAAAATATGAAGCAAATGCCCCTCTAATCCAGTTTGTGACATGGCATTGTACCAATGTGAAGTCCACTTGGTCACACTACAGTGCTGCAGTTTGTTGAAGCACCAGTTAATCAAGTACTATTATTTGCATCTGTTGTATTCTGCAAAATGATGGCAATTTTGATTCTGACTCTAATAACTCGCTGCTTAAGTTTTATGACCCCGCGAGGCTCATTGGAAACCACACTGTTAATTACCGAGGAACGAGTTTGAGTGTTAATATACTGCATCCAGAGGAGATGCCCCCTGAAGGCCGTTAATAAGAAGTTAAAAGCACTTCGCTTTTCAGACCAAGAGGTTGCTGCTACGTGAGCCGAGGAATGCCAAAAAGCCTTTAACTCTTATCTTCTAATCATAGACCCTCTACGTCCACAGTGAGTCCAGCTGCAGCTGTGAACATACACCTGCATGTGACTGAGGATTATAATCAGTTCAAGTGGTCCTTTGTGCCAAGTGTGAAGAAATTCCCTCAAGGCATTCCTGAGATATCGCATTCATGAGAAGTTTACGGACAGACAGACAACCGGAAACTGTCGCTGGCGCAGAGGCCTAAGAAATCATGGATCGCAAGTTCGTTGATTTAAAGTCATTTGCAGTGGACTGACGTTGCCTGAGACTGCACGTTTCCTTTTACGCAGCACTGTCACAATGTCGGTCAAAAGCGGTAACAAATCTACAGTCTTAACTAATTTCAGACAGATGTTTGAGTAGCATCCACATCCATTCACTAAAGGCTACTTTCATTAATCAGAATGAGCGAGAGCAGATCAGCCATCTGCTCCGTAGAGCCAGTGAACCTGAATTCCTTTGCACTAAGCCGCCGCAGCAATGGCAGCATCGCATTAATCAGATGGCAGATAAGTATATGGCCTCTGCAACGTAATCTGCAATAACAGCACTAATAAACTAACAAACTGGCAGTAGAAAGATTGAACCAAAAGACAACACAACCACTTATAATCACTCTCTCTCTCTCTCTCCCCCCCCCCCCCGTGCTGCCTTACAACTAACCCTTAAAAGAAGAAGATTCTCTCCATTTTTAGACAGATTTGAATGCAAATTAAAGTGCACTACTTGGCATGTGGTAAGTGATGAATTATATCCCCTGTCCTCTTCTGCTCACACTAATTGCCCCCCCCCCCCCCAGAAAATGGATATATATATATATATATTCTGGCTCCTTACTCAGCTCTTTTTTGTTCCCGCTATTAAAAGATGACTTTGTGATCTCCTGCTGGTAAATGAGCACATCTTTGTGTTGTGGCAAACTCCATCCCTCAGATGGATGTGTGAGGTACGTTAAAGTTTTATAATATCTACTGAAACATAAGAGAAGCTCCCACTTCATGTATTTAATCATCGATTCAGGAATCATCGATTCAGTATTGCATGAATCCCAGTGTGTCTTTTGACGGGAGAGTTGCGGACCCCGATACGTTTTTGAGACACTGCTCCATCCAATGATGGATGACAGAAGAGGCGAGCAGACAGATTATTGCCTTCCCTTTGACTCATCCTCGAGTGTTCGATCAGGACTATTGTCAAAGATTCATCTGACATTATCAGTGCCGTGTGATGAACAGTGTGGGTTAGACGGCTCAGGGCTGAACGGTGGCGGACACACAGAGGGGCGATAGAGGGATGAAGTGGCCGGAAGCTACATTAGGAAGAGTGAAGCCGTTTTGATCTCGTCCTTTGGCACCTCGTTCACTCAAATGCTTCCTAGTCTCTAGCCAGCTCTCTCTCAGGTCTCTGTATGTGTGTGTGTGTGTGTGTGTGTGTTTTGGACTGTGATGCAATTGTTCTAATGTTGCCTCTTTACACTAGCAGTCAAAAAAGCAGTCAATATGTGGTTGAACTGTAGACTTTCAGCTTTTTCCAATGGATATAACAAAAATACCACATTAACCGTTTAAGAGTTACAGCCATTTTTACACAGCTCATTGGATTGAAGGCCAGGTGTGGCATTTTCCCTCGTTATTCCATGACAAATTAAGCAGATTAAAGGAGTCTGGATTTGATTCTAAATGTTAAATTAGCATTTGGTAGCTGGTACTTGGAACACACAGCCCACTCGGGACCCAAGAGGTGTCATTGCAAGTGAAGGAGGCCATTATTAGGCTGAACAAACTACGCAAACCTGTCAGGCAGAAGCAGAAACATTAGGATTGGCCAAATCAACAGTTTGGTACATTCTTAAAAAGAAGGAATGTACTGGCAAGCTCACCAACACCAAAAGGCCTGGAAGACCACGGGATATATCTAAAGAAAAACCCTTTCATAACATCGCCTGAAGACATGAATACTCTGGAGGAAGAAGGCGAGACATTGTCAAAGTCTACAATGAAGAGACGCCTTCATGAATCCAAACACAGAGGGTTTAAACCAGTGGGAACACTGAAGAACAGGAAGGCCAGATTAAACTTGAAAAAGCCTGACCCGTTTTGGAACGTGTACCAGAATGATGGGAAGAGAAAAGTGGAGAAGGAAAGAAACATCCACCTCACCTGGTCAACATGGCGGAGGCAGTGCTGTGGCATGGGCTTGTATGGCTGCCAATGGAACTGGGTCACTGGTGTTCATTGAGGATGTCAGAGCTGATAGAAGTAGCAGGATGCGCTTTGAGGTGTTCAGGGCTTTACTGTCTACTCACATTCAGCCAAATGCTGCAAAGAAAACCGATTGGACGGCGCGTCTCAGTACAGATGGATAATGACTCAGATCATACTGTGAAAACCGCCCAAGGGCTTATCAGGGCAAAGAAATGGAATATTCTTCAATGGACAAGTCAAGTCACCTGATCTCAACCCAAGTGAGCATGCTTTTAGTTTACTTCAGATAAAAGTGAAGGCAGAAAGACCCACAAACAAGCAGCACCTGAAGGAGGCTGCAGTAAAGGCCTGGAAAAGTATCTCGAGGGAGGAAACTCAGCGTCTGGTGATGACTATGGGTGGAAGACGTCAGGCAATCATTGGCTGCGAAGTATTTTCCTCCAAATAAAAAAAATGATCCTTATATTCACAACTATGTTAGTTTGTCCAATTACCGAGACTAAAAATGGCCGTAATTCTTAAACGGTTATTTAAGTACTTTTTTTGTATCCATTGATTTAAAGCTGAAAGTCTACACCTCAACCAGACATAGACTGCTTCCTTGTCGCGTAAAGAGGTAAAGTTTTAATTAGTATGGCATATCCAGATCTGGTTGAAATGACCTGTTCATAATCAGAATATCTTTCAGATGTATCTTGAGTGACAGCAGGCAGGACTAAATGCATCATATTTTGATTTCTCACTTGTCTCTCAATTCTTCGTATTGGCAGTTGTAGTCTCTCTTTTCTGTATTTTTTTTAATTTTCTATCCTTGAAGTCCTATCTCCTAAAAAAAAAAAAAAAGGGAGAACAAAAATCACGGCAGTGCAGTATTAAACATCCTAGTAATTAAAATCAACGAGCTTAAAGTAGTTTCTAATTAATGTTGAACAGTTAGCAAGTAGAGAGGTAACAGTCTGCCTTTCTTTCACAGGTGGTGGTTAAATGGTTCTGCTGGGAATCAAAGCATTCCCAGCTATGGTTTGAGTTTAATTTATCTTGAATGTAGCCCTAAAGCAAGGCCCTAAAGCACTAGGCAGCCTTGTCATTTCAACTGACATGTGTCTATTCTTTGCCAAGTAAAAGTTGACTGATCCAGGGGGGTTTTAAGCAAAAGTCTTTTAAGTCTTTCAACCAACACAGTAAACCTGCTTTCTGGTGCAGCCTGTGAAGTCTGCTTGTTAGATAGAAGCAACAGTCTATCTGTGTGGAGGCAGTCCCAGGGAGGGACACTGCGACCACCGCCTGTGCTGATTCATACAGCAAAGCCAAACAAGAGACCATTGCACGCATTAGGATGGAATTGCTCAAAGATGTCTGGACTAAATTGAGCTGAAAGGTGAATGTTGTCTTAAAAGTTTAAAATGAAGCAACTCCCTTCATTAAATTGCCCTTTTGCCTTTTTGCTATGAACAGTGGTTATATATAACAGATATCTGTAAATAAAAGAACCTGTCATTTTTTTAATGTAATGGCATGTTGGACCACTGCAGCTGTGTCTTTGGTGTTTTCTAAACACGTGAGGGTCGGGCACATTGTGTGCATGACATGAAAATAAAGAAATCAATCAAGTCACCCAATCAGTGCAGGATGACCCCGGGGAATGTGTTTTATTACAAAAGAGATTGAATGCTTCTTCATCGCCGTCGAGGACGTCCGCTCACGCGATACTAAACACAGCGTGAACATGTCTCTCTAAGACCAATGTGTGATTACATCTCAATCTGCCTTTAGAGCTGCTGAATAATCCAAGACATGTTTCTTTCTGGAACAAACAAGAGCCTGCGTCTCGGAGCTCAGCCTCTCGTACCTCGGCGGTCCTCCATTGGCAGAAGGAGGAGAGCAGCGGAGACAATAGACATCGACTGTGTCAGTCCTCTTCTACCTGTGTCTTCTTAAGGCTCCTCTTAAGGAGTTTGACTTGATGAGCCGGAGCCTCTTCCAAAATGAAAAGGGACGACGGGCACATGGTGTGAGCCAAAGTTCGGACAACACATTATGCTCAGTTTGAGGCCTTCACTGGAAATGATTCAACTTTAATTAGCTCCATTACCTTTCAACTAGGTTGTTTATTGATTTATTTCATTACGTTGGCAGTCTACAGTACCATTCATTATACATGATTCTGTTTTCCTGTTTAATTTCCTTGTCCCTCGTCTTCCCTTCTAACGCCTTCTGTCCTCCCTCGTCTTCCTCTCTATACCTCACCTTCTATATCTTCCTCACACTCGCTCCTTCCCCAACCTCCCCTCCACCATCAGCCACATGAACGAGGGATCGCTCTTTAACCCTAAAACCCTGATCATGCTGCATTTTGTGTAATAACTGACACTCCGGAAATCAGATATTAGTAGATAGTGTAGTCCTCTGTTTTCTTCAATTTTTTACTTCATAGAGTCACAAAAGTCTCGTAAATATTCACATTTTGCTCATGTACACTGAAAGGATTATTAAAAAAACTCAAAGTTACTCATAGCCATGCTTTAAAAACTAACAATCAATATGAGGTATTACATTATCATAAACTCGGGTGACCTTAAAATTCAACTCACAATTTTTCCTCAATCTGCAAATTGGGGGAGGAGCCACATGAATAATCCTTAAATTAGCTGGTTAAACATCTTAATAATTAAAGTAAAGGAGGACTGATGATCTTTTAAAGCAGTGGTGGTCAACCTGCGGGTCCCACCAACCGCCAAAGAAGGCCGCAAGGTCATTTCTGCGGGTCGGCAAATAGTTGTGGAGAAAAAAAAGGATTCTCTTTTTTATCAATATATAAACATAAAGCGAAAAGCAAGTCTTTGGAAAAACTCTGACAGCAGTGCAGCGAAAGGCGCTGAGTGAAATCTGAGTGCCCGAGCCTGACTGACTGATCCTGCCTGAGCATACTAATGAGCCAGCGCACATCCAGACCGCATCAGATAATCCCTCCACCGAACACTGATGCCTTAAACTGCACCACGGAGGCCCGGAGCACAGAGCACAGATCAGCGCGGCGAAGTCGGCCTCAAGACTCCGTGTGTTCTGGAGTTTGAACAAAGAGCACATGCTGGCAGGAGGACCTATAAGGCACGAGTCTGTTGAGCTTCTTTTAAAGCAGAACACACACTCACAGTTGTTTTGGATAACCTCTGCTCTGAAACATCACATGTTTTGTGTAACCAACAGTCCCAAAGATATTGGACTTACAATGATGTATAACGACGAGCAGAAAACCCTCTCACATTCTCAGAAGCTGGAAAACAAACAGTTCTACTTGATGAATGACTGTGAATGAACCTTTTAATATTGAATGAGTTATTTTACCTTGTGAGCCACAGCATATCTCCATGTTGGCTGCTCTAGGTTTCTGCTCCTAGAGATTCAAACGTTTAAAGACAGGCGTGTGCCAGGCGGGCTTCTTATTGGTGTGGGTTCGCCGTGTGTGTACACTCTGATGAAGGCACGTGTGCTGATATGAATGGGTGTATTTCTGGCCTCGGTTCATGGTTGATCGGTGAGTCCACCGCTCTGGTTCACGCTGAAATTCCTCAACCTTAATTACTGGATGGATTGACACTTTGACACAACATGAGGTTGACATCTGTGGTTCATATGGAAATATCTTGACACCTAATGAAAGGTTTACTACCAGCGTTGCTACGTAACTTTAATGTCCCCAAGAGGATCAATTATTATGGCGTTGGAGATCCTTTTCCATGAGGTTAAATTTAAAATATCACAGCATCTTTCGGATGGACTGCCAAAACTGTGGTTTACGACAAAATACCGGCCTCAGCCTCAGTTGTACTTTGTGTTTAATGCCAGTAATGTGTTAGCACGCTAAAATGCTAAACCGAGGTGGTGAACATGGTAAACATTAGCATGTGGCTCAAAGCCCCACTGTGCCTGGATACGACCACAGAGAGCCTCCTGCATGGCTGTAGAGTCGTGATTTATTAAAGGATTCTTTTTAATTCTTTCATTCCCACGAGTGTCGTCAATGACATTTTTTGATGCAAGACCATGTGTAATGTAAAAAATGTACTCATTAAAACTCTGATTATCAGAATAGTCGATAAATGACTTTTCTGCGGATCAGCTAATTTACTAACCAAATAATCATTTCAGGAAGGCCAATGTTATTATTAAAAGGAAATAAGAAAAGGAAAGCAGCTTTGATAAATCCTGATACTTTTTAAAGACTTGCAGACACCAAGCTATACCACCTCTAGTTCATGTATCCCTGCATGAATTGTTCATGGAGACTTGTCGGGCTGTCCGAAATAAGCACAAGGCCTTAGAGAGAAATACTTTTCCTCACTGCAAATTCTGACAGACAATCCTGTGGTTTGACATTCAAATAGTGAGAGGAAGTCTTGCCCTTCTGCTCTCACAGCTCAGGTTCAACTCCCAACATGTTCCCAAAAGCTCATGACTGGGAATGAAGTCTGGTTTTTAGCTAATTTGGATTTCATAAGCATGACTAAAACATTACAGGACCATCTAACAACTTCTTAATGAGGGTTTTAGTAGTTTAGAGCTCAACTAATAAGATCACAGACGAGTATGCTGATTAGCTACTTTGACTTGTAATCCTGTTAAACCCTTCAATGGCTTTATTTCTTTGATCATTCAAAGCTGTGGCAAAGACAGTCGGAATATCATTTTTAATGCACGTTGCTTTCTTTTTTACTGGCTACTGAAACATGTTCACCGTTGGTAAAAAGAAAGAAAGAAAGAAAAACATCCCCAAGATTTATGAAGATTAAAAACAGCTTACAGAATCATTTTTCACCGGAGATCATTTTTGATTTATTCGCTTGGAAAAGCGAAACATGTGTACAAACGGAACGAAGGGGACGCGGCATCAGTAGAATAGATTATAAGAAAATGAATGTGTATCTACTCATTTTAGAGTCCATCATAACACATGAGCTGCTTTTTGACAGGGCCTGAGGGCTCAAGATGATTTACTGAACCAAATAGACTGTTACCTGTTAATCTCAATTTATATTCTCCGTTCACTCCATGTTGCTCTATATAGCAGTTTTAACACAAAGGTCTGTCGCGATCTGCTCGGTTCAGTCACACTCGCTGCTCCGTTGTGACGAACCACAGGGGAACATTTCACGGCTTCCATCTGTGGGAGCGAGTCCCAACACGGTGGAGTGACAGCAACCACACGAGCTGTCTGGAAACATCTGCTGAGGTTAACTCAGGCGGTGACAATCAATTATCTAAATCAGCTACAAGTGATGAAATCACTCCACACGGATGCTTGCACTCAACCCTAGGCACACTTTATGGAGTTTGGGACCTATGTGTGAACTACATTTTCCCACAAAGAGTCATACGCAGCGATTTACTTCCGTAAAGCATTTGCCTTGATGGGGTGTAGAGACGGCAAGCTTTCTTTTACCGTTAAATCAATTAACTCTCTTGGCCATCGGTATTTAATTGTATTATATTTGCTCCAACATTGGGTTATGACCCTCCCAAACGTGTCCACTTGACAATTAAATAAATACAAATGAAATGTATTTTGAAGGTGTGTGAGGCAGAAATGAGAAATCACCTTAACTGGCCGGGTTGTGTTTTGATTGCATTGGAATACTCGAGTGCGTAGTTTAAGTAAATGCTTCCTGCGAGGTGAACATAAAAACGTGTCGCCACAGTGCCCTGTCCAACAATAACGGAGGAAGGATGTGGACAGAAGTAAGTGTTTGTTCCATCTGTGTTATTGTGAGATGTGTGCGTGCGTCTGCGTATATATTGCGGTTCAGTTGGCAAACACAACCATCCGAGCACAGTTACCGGCAGTCGCTTCCACTGAAAATTGGCAGTTTGCATTTATAGAGTGCAACTCCTCAAAATCCACAGGGCCTTTTCCATTTGTCTCTGTTCAACTTATTATGACGGAGCAGTTGCTGTGACTTTGTAGTCTGTGCTAACAGATATGATACAATTACTAGCGTTTGGCTCAGTAGGGCGATTGATAATGTGGAGAGAGGCCTGCAGGAGCACACAGGCAAACAGATGGGCTGTATACATGCTCGCTCTCTTAGCCCGACTCCTAATGTGATAGAACATCCGCGTGTGTATTTAAATCACTCAGGAGGTGTGTGTGTGTGTGTGTGTGCGTGTGTGTGTTGAGAGAATATCAAGGGACCCAATGTCTTAAAGAGGACCCATATATGCATCAACATAACAATACAACTTTTATATGTGTCGATGTTTGTCATTTTTTTCTAAGTGCACAACCCTCCTCCCTATGACTGGTAGTTATTAACTCGGTGTCTCTTCGAGTGTCTGCTGCTAACTTTTAGAACATTCTGAATGGATGCCCCCCCTCCCCCCCCCCAAGTCAAAGGAGATATACAGTATCATGCTGATTTTGAAGTTCATAGTTATATGTTCACATGTCCACATGATTTAACACAGTGTGTGAAGGTTTAACCTGAAAGATAAATGACGTATTCATTCTTTTGATGTTCTTGCTTCTATTTTTCTTACTTTTCGTTCAGTTTTTGTTTGCTTCGTTCGCCAATAATACAAAAACACTTTGAATATAATGAAATCAAATCCCACTGCAGAGAAGGTTGCTCGCTGGGTTGAACATACTTTTTGATCAGTGCAACAATTAAGAACAAAACCAAAACAAATCTGGATGAAAAGCTTTAAAAAAAAAAGTCAATACCGAGAAAAAAGGGGAGAGAGAGAAACACAAGCAGAGAGTGAGCGAACCGGCAGGGTTGTTATGTGGAGGGCAGCAGCTGTTATTTAGAGATTTAGGGAAATGCAAAAAGCCCAGGTGACGGTCAACAGGCCCCACTTTGATCAACAGGCGTCTGGGAAGCAATCACACTTTTCAGTTGTCTGTGTGATCCACAGTTGGTGCATTTGTGTCAGACTCATGTTTATTAACGGAAACAGGGAACTGCCTTCTCTTTTCTTCCAGCACAGCGGGGCTCTCCAACTGGCGAGAGCGCAGTCCCGCATCTATAATAAGTAGAAATAAATGGCTTGCTTTGCCTTTAAAGTGCTTTCCGGCTGTGCAGCCAGAAATAGTGGCGCCCATTTCCACTTCACAGAGCAGACTCGTGGAAGCAGGGTTTCTATTGTTATTGTACCTGCAGCCCGGATCTACTTCCGCGCCACTGAAACTGTCCACAAGCGAGTGATAGTTCAGACGCTGTTGGTTTCTCAAGGATACAAACACCAGGACCTCGCGAGCTGAGCTGATCACTGTTGCGCTGTTTTACATGATTTTTTTAGCTAATGTCAGCTGGAAGCTAACAGTTGTCCTTGGAGTGCAAACAGCCGAGGTTTGGTTCTCATGCTGTTTTCTGTATTATTGATTCTTTATTCTTTACCAAGCTGCAAGGTTACTGCCACATACATATATACGTGGCATATATATGTGGCAGTAACCTTGCAGCTTGGTAAAGAATAAAGAATATATATATATAGCTATGAAAGCTAACAGAGTGTGGATGTCATTACGTGCTTTTCTCTATTTTCCTGTGGGATGATTATCCAACACTCATGTACATAATACACACGTATTGGCACATGTTCTCTTCTTTGAGCTCGCCTCTTCTTTTGTACATAACATATAACTAATAAAGTGACCATAAGTGCAATGTTTACCCGTACTTTTGTGAACCCTCAATTAAACTGACATTAAAACGATCACTCGTGGTGTAAATCCCTAAAACTCCCCTCAGGTTTAAACACCGTCTGCCTATTTTAACACTGATGACGATGTTTATTCTCCTGGATTTTAATATTTATGTCTCCGCTGTTAAATCATGTTTTGATGTTTCCTTCAACAGAAGCAGCAGAGTTGAGAATATTTCCCCTCAAGGGACAATAAATCCCGTCTCCTCTTCTACATCGGCTGCGTTACCGTAACCTACGGTGTCCTCATCCGCAGCTATTTCACGTGTGATTTTCAGTAAATCCTGTTATGAGATTATTTTTTTCTCCCTTTTCAATAAAACGCCAATGACACATTTGGACTTTTTGTTTCCTCTTGCACTTAATTTGCTGTATTTGCAAATGATGCAGGTAATCCCTTTATCAGCTGCCACATTGCGGCTCACACACGCTGTGTCATTATTCTGCCATCATGAGATGTGGAATATGCGAAGGTCACTTAAACCGACCATCGATAAAGTAAACTGACACCGCGATCTGCCTGTGGTGGCGTCGTGTGCCACCGTTATCGGAGATTGCAGTAAGAACATTGTGGAATGGGGTAGGAGGAGCAAGTATTCATGAATCACACTAGAATGACAGCGAGAAGCGAGAGCAGCTCTGAGGAACTGCTTTCCTTTCTCCGTGCGGGAAGAGATGAAACACGTTTACTCAACACCCGAAAGTCAGTTACCACATCGCCGCTGTTAGTACATCGCCTTCCATACCGGTTATCAAAGAGGACATGAGAGCATAGATCGTGTCATTTCATCTGTTTGACTGTGGGACAACAAACAACTATTTGTATTTCTAGTTTACACTTCAGTAACGCTCTTCTTCTTCTTCTTCGTTCATCCTTCTTCTTCTTCTTCTTCGTTCATCCTTCTTTGTTCATCCTTCTTCGTTCATCCTTCTTTGTTCATCCTTCTTTGTTCATCCTTCTTCGTTCATCCTTCTTCTTCTTCTTCGTTCATCCTTCTTCGTTCATTCTTCTTCGTTCATCCATCGTCTTCTTCTTCTTTGTTCATCCTTCTTCGTTCATCCTTCTTCTTCTTCTTCGTTCATCCTTCTTCGTTCATTCTTCTTCGTTCATCCATCGTCTTCTTCTTCTTCGTTCATCCTTCTTCGTTCATCCTTCTTCTTCTTCTTCTTCGTTCATCCTTCTTCGTTCATCCTTCTTTGTTCATCCTTCTTCGTTCATCCTTCTTCGTTCATCCTTCTTCGTTCATCCTTCTTTGTTCATCCTTCTTCGTTCATCCTTCTTCGTTCATCCTTCTTTGTTCATCCTTCTTCGTTCATCCTTCTTCGTTCATCCTTCTTTGTTCATCCTTCTTCGTTCATCCTTCTTCGTTCATCCTTCTTTGTTCATCCTTCTTCGTTCATTCTTCTTCGTTCATCCTTCTTCTTCTTCTTCGTTCATCCTTCTTCTTCTTCTTCGTTCATCCTTCTTCTTCTTCTTCGTTCATCCTTCTTCTTCTTCTTCGTTCATCCTTCTTCTTCTTCTTTGTTCATCCTTCTTTGTTCATCCTTCTTCGTTCATTCTTCTTTGTTCATCCTTCTTCGTTCATCCTTCTTCTTCTTCTTCGTTCATCCTTCTTCTTCTTCTTCGTTCATCCTTCTTCTTCTTCTTCGTTCATCCTTCTTCGTTCATCCTTCTTCTTCTTCTTCGTTCATCCTTCTTCTTCTTCTTCGTTCATCCTTCTTCTTCTTCTTCGTTCATCCTTCTTCGTTCATTCTTCTTCGTTCATCCGTCGTCTTCTTCTTCTTCGTTCATCCTTCTTCGTTCATCCTTCTTTGTTCATTCTTCTTCGTTCATCCGTCGTCTTCTTCTTCTTCGTTCATCCTTCTTCGTTCATCCTTCTTTGTTCATTCTTCTTCGTTCATCCGTCGTCTTCTTCTTCGTTCATCCTTCTTCGTTCATTCTTCTTCATTCATCCGTCGTCTTCTTCTTCTTCATTCATTCTTCTTCTTCGTTCATTCTTCTTCGTTCATCCTTCTTCTTCGTTCAATCTTCTTCATTCATCCTTCTTCTTCTTCTTCGTTCATTGTTCTTCGTTCATCCTTCTTCTTCTTCTTCGTTCAATCTTCTTCATTCATCCTTCTTCTTCTTCTTCGTTCATTCTTCTTCGTTCATCCTTCTTCTTCGTTCATTCTTCTTCGTTCATCTTTCTTCGTTCATCTTTCTTCTTCTTCTTCGGTCATCCTTCTTCGTTCATTCTTCTTCGTTCATCCTTCTTCTTCGTTCATTCTTCTTCGTTCATCTTTCTTCTTCTTCTTCGGTCATCCTTCTTCGTTCATCCGCCTTCTTCTTCTTCCTTCCGTTCATCCTTTTAGTTGTAAAGAGAAATCAGGAATGCCAGAAGCACGAGTCCAAATGAATGACAACGTTGCTCCGTACCTGCTGGATGTGCAAATAAGCAACTGTTTGCCAACACCTTTATCATATCAACTTAACAGGTAATTAATTACATTACATGTCATTTAGCTGACACTTTTATCCAAAGAGACTTACAATAAGTGCATTAAACCATGAGTACAAACTCAGAACAACAAGAATCAAGCAAGTACAATTTCTTCAATAAAGTTAAACTACAAATTAATTAATGTTGTGTTGTCAACCCCACGGTGGACAAAAAAAAACAACCAGTTATTAAAATTTAAAGAGCATCGGAGAAATTGGTCAATCTGTCAGTAATAAAAACATTGTAAGTGACCAGATGAGAGGAACATTAAAGTGTAAATTACTTTCCAGTTAACTGAAGGATGAAAACTGTTACATTTGTAATGCTCTGGAGAGTATGGTGGTAAGAAATATCATCTAGAGTTGCATTGAATGTGTCCCAGTTGTTCAACTTGTAATATTGTCCCTGACATTTGATTGGATTACCCACTCCTACTTTGTATTTAAAGTGGGAGTACAGGAATACAGCTGTGGTCTTTTTCCTCATTGGAAAGAGTGGATGCCTCAGTTCCAGATTCACCGGAAATGATCTGTGGAAGCGTCTTGTTGCAGTCACTCAATGCAATTTATGACCAAATGCTCTTTTAAATATTACTTGTATGGTCTTCCTGCTTTATTCACAGTCTAAAGAGGCGGAAAAGATGGGTGAGAGGAAATGTACTAAAGTAACAAAGGGATCCAGGTCAATTTGAAACCGATCATGGCAGAGTCAGCCTGGCAGCCCAGAAGTTTCTATTTTAGATTCTATTTGATCCCCTTTTATCTTTTTTCTATGAACTGGAAGTAAAGGGAATCCAGCTGAAGTTCCCCTTGACCATTTCAGTGGCTTAAACTGCAATGCCTTTTAACTGGAGAAAAGAGAAGTGAACAACTCTCTTTAACCTCAAAGGCTGGTCACCGTCGAATATGGTCAAAGATGATTCTTCGGACTCTTTTTATTGGCTGAAAGAGTCCACAGTTAATAGTATTACTTTATGTTCAACTTGGTTGTGTTGCTTGAAACTGCTGCAGCATGAAACACTTGGACAATTTCACCAAGAACAGACAGCACCATGGGTTACGCATCACCTGCAACCGCTATCTGCCACAGGTCCAATTCACACAAGATATTGCGCTGATAACAGTTGCATAAGTGCATCTGATGGCAACTATCAATGTGGCAAAGTATAGATGTTGATTTTGTTCAGATTGTGAGCTACAGGACCGACTGCAGTTGCAGAGGCATCCCTCAAGCCTTCAGGTGTGGAATTTAAATGTGAGAGAAAGGGTATTTAGGATTTATCAGCCCAGTACATGAGTGCTGGTGGTTTTTGTTCTGGCAAGAATTGTTGCTGCCATAATCACTGGAAAGCCTGGGCTTGACACTTAGAAATTAATGCTAATACTATTAGCGTCGGCAATACTCTGAAGACGCAAATCATTTCGCTGTAACTACGTTGAGCTATCTGTGCTGATCTATGTGAATTTGACAGTTTCAAAAGGGGAAATTTTTCTACCAAATGTTTGTATATCACCTGATCTGAACAGAAGCACTGAGACACGCTTTGCTTGGTAGCACACTTAGGGGACTCTTTGTTGGTTTTGAGGTTAAGGTATGTTCTACTATTGTTAGTGGGATAGTGGAGAGGCTGGATGTATGCCTAATATGGCCAAAAGAACACATTTGATAGAAAAAAAACGTTTTAATATAAAATCAAACCCTGAGGAGTATTATGTCTTCTGGGTGTGAGTTGTCATTTATTTATTCATTTTATGGGATGAGATTTAATTTTGGCATCCTTAATAAAGTCTGACATTCAGGAGAGATTTTCAGGTCACACTGGGACTGAATTTATACCGACAGCTACTAAAACACTTTTGAAATGCATTATGTTTCTTCTTTGTATTCAGGTTATACACACACACACACACACACACACAAATGCACACACACACCACACACACAAATGCACACACACACCACACACACACACAGTTGCTCGCCAAGTGCCTTTTTTTTGGTCCTGATTCGTTTTGTGCTCTTTCAGCAGGATTGCTTTATCATCAGAGAGGATGGAAAATCACCTCTGTGCAAATTGAAAATACTTGGCTTAAATCCGTCTACGTGTTTGGCACACTCTTTATTCATTTAAATATGCACTGCAAAAAAATAAAATGTTGATAAAAGTCCAAATTCAAGACCAGAAATGTCCAATAAAACTATCAATTGTAGCTTTGATTTGAGGCAAATATAATTTGTTATATCCTCCAAGTTAAAGGGAGTCAAATCTTCATTGTTTTGCATCCACTTGGTGTTTTCAGTTTGTTACTGAGCTTCCCTTCACTTTTGATCGTTGTGAGTTTGATTTTTTAGTCATTTTAGATGTCACATGACCCACAGCACGGAGTGGCTAAAGTGCACACCAATCTCCATCATGGTTTTCTGTTTTTATTTTGATCATTGAAGACCATGTAACTTCTCTGAGATGTGTGTAGAAACTCAATCCATCATGTTGCAGTTTACAGCCATGTCTGTCCAAAATGTCATAGCTTCATAGTGTTATCCTATTTAATGCTTCTATTAAATTGTTATAATTAGCATATGAATTCTTAAGTTTATAAGGTCACAGTGACCTTTGACGACCACCAAATTGGGTATTTGTGCCAAATATGAAGAAATTCCCCCGAGGCGTTCCTGAGGAATCCCATCCTCGAGAATGAAGAACACGGCTGTTGCTGGCCCTGGGGCATACAAAGTCTACTGGAAAATGTATAACATTTTAAAAAGAGTATATTCTTTCAATGTTTCTCAATAACCTAATTTGATGAGTTAAGTAAATGATCAGTTGGACCTTTTGCCCGCTCATTACTGAGTTACACGACTGTACTAACGATTAAATGTTCTGAAGGTGATAACTGAAAATGTCGACGTTGAAACTGCCAAAAACACGGAGTGAACTCTGACTCTCTCACTTTTGTTGAAAGACACTAGTCTGATTTATTTGGCGCAAATGCAATTATAATTTTGAACGCTGATGATTTATGTTTCTAAGTCCTCAGGTCTCTGTACGCCTGCAGTAGGAGCTGTGTTCGTCTCCTCGGTAGTAAGTCAGACACGTTCCCGGTGGGTGTTGGCCTCCGCCAGGGCTGCCCTTTATCACCGGTCCTGTTAGGACCTTCATGGACAGGATATCTAGGTGCAGCCAGGGGGCGGAGAGGATCCGGTTAGGGAGTCTCGGGATCGCCTCTCTGCTGTTTGCGGATGATGTGGTCCTGTTTACCTCCTCGGACCGTGACCTCCAGCATTCACTGGGGCGTTTTGCAGCCGAGTGCGAAGCGGCAGGGATGAGAGTTAGCACCTCCAAATCTGAGGCCATGGTGCTCTACCGGAAACCGGCGGATTGCTCCCTCCAGGTGGGGGCAAACTGCCTACCCCAAGCGAAGGAGTTCAAGTATCTCGGGGTCTTGTTCACGAGTGAGGGTAAGGTGGAGCGGGAGATCGACAGGCGGATCGGTGCGGCTGCAGCAGTAAAACAGGCGCTGTACCGGTCCGTCTTAGTGAAGAGGGAGCTGAGCCGGAAGGCAAAGCTCTCCATTTACTGGTCGGTCTACGTTCCAACCCTCACCTATGGTCACTAACTCTGGGTCGTGACCGAAAGAACGAGATCTCGGATACAAGCGGCCGAAATGAGCTTCCTCCGTAGGGTGGCCGGGCTCAGCCTTAGAGATAGGGTAAGGAGCTCGGACATCAGGGGGGAGCTTGGAGTCGAGTCGCTGCTCCTTCGTGTCCAAAGGAGTCAGCTGAGGTGGTTCGGGCATCTAGTCAGGATGCCTCCTGGACGCCTCCCATTAGAGGTTTTCAAAGTCAAAGTCAAAGTTAGCTTTATTGTCACTTCTTCCATTTGTGCAAACATACAGAAGATCTGAAAGTACGTTTCTCTCTTGTCCAACATAAAGTGATTGTAGTAATAATAATAATAATAAAAGTAATAAAGTGCAAACAGCTAACAACAACAACACCAAAGAACATGTAAACAATATATAAAGCAGCATTTGACATATGAGTCTACTTTAGGAGTGGGAGAGTGGGGAGAGAGTTCAGCTTCCTGACAGCCTGGTGGATGAAGCTGTTTGACAGTCTGGTGGTGCGAGCCCGGAGGAAAGACCGAGGACACGCTGGAGGGATTATATCTCCCGGCTGGCCTTGGAACGCCTCGGGATCCACCAGAATGAGCTGGAAAGTGTTGCGGGTGAGAGGGAAGCCTGGGTCGGCCTGCTGAACCTGCTGCCACCGCGACCCGACCCCGGATAAGCGGGTGATAATGGATGGATGGATGAAACTGCCAAAAACATGGAGTGAACTCTGACTCTCTCACTTTTGTTGAAAGACACTAGTCTGATTTATTTGGCGCAAATGCAATTATAATTTTGAACGCTGATGATTTATGTTTCTAAGTCCTCATTTAAGCCAATAATATAAGTCAATGTGTTTATATGTGGGTGTGTTTGGATTTGAGTGGAAGAGAAAAAGCTCCAACTGAACACATTAATTCTAACTAGCTAAATCTCCTTAATTATGAGTTTACCAAACGCTGGGTGAAATACGTCTTACCAGAATGTAAATAGTATCCCGTTGCCTCTCTGGCTACCTTCATGTGTTGACTTCACAGTAGGCACGACCTTTTCCCTTATACGCTTTAATTGAATCCAACCGGACCGGGCAGATGTCAACAGAAGGACAGTGGGCTGGACTGACCTTTCTCTTCCGTTGGATTGCAGTGAGTGGGCTGAGGCGCGATACGCCGGGTTTGCAGTGACTAGACAAAGTCTTTCCCAGAGTCATCCAAATATATATTCATGCATATATTCAAATGCATTCACGCACACTTGCTTGTGAATCTCAATGTCATTTTTTTGTTGCTATAAAACATTGTTTTCTTAACGTCCCTTCTCACTGGAGAAGCCACATTCATGTTAGAAACTGTTTTCACCACAGCAAAGGTTGTCACAAGGCTTCCCAGTCTAAGACGTGTTTTTATTTTATTTATTTTTTTTTAAAGGCGGCGGCGGGATAGCAAAGTCGTGTGATAGAATTTATACTGCCAAGCTTTCATTTTCTCCAAGACTGAAGGGTGAGGCAGTGACATATTGGTGGTGTGATGATTATAGAATGCTGGGAGCGATACAAGCCATCCATCATAGTCATACAAGCCGTGTACAGATATAGTCTGCTGCCGGTGAAGGACCTGAAGCATAAGCACCAGTGATGAGGGAGCATCTTCTCCTGCTGGGTAGTGACAATTAGAGAGGTCTTTTACCTTGCATGACCTTAAAGATGCCCACGGCCCTGTTTAGGGCGCACAACGGATCCCTGTGAGTTATCACATAAAGGGCAGTTCAAGTCAGCTGCAGGGCTCTTTTTTTGCCAATAAAAAAAAAGTCTAAGCCCAAACTTCCTGCGAAGACGTACGTTTATTTTGAAAAGACAAAATACATATGAGGACCATCAATCCCTGACACGTCCAAAACTAAAGTCAATGTTGACTTACTTTACCGTAGTCGCGGTAAAATAAAACATCCGTATTTTACGTAACAAGCGTAGTTATTCACGTGAAGAAACATACATATTTTACTCCAAACCATCTTTTCCTAAGCCTATCCAAGCGCAATAACTCCTCAAAACTAATGCGTTGGAATTTAATTTGGAATAGACTTCATGAAGAGTGAACTGACACACCCACGGATACCTCGAGCATCACAGGCTGAAGCCGAGCACTGACCAAGCTTCAGCGTCTGACGCGTTGAGAGGGGCGGGACACGCCCAATGATGGGAGGTGGTGCAGCTTCGTTAGTGGGCCTCTTCCCCACTTAGTCATATCATTCATAATATTGCTCATGAACACAGTATAGAAACTAGATGATAAAAAAAAAAGTTCAGAACACTAGTTCCCGGTTCATTCATTTACAATGATATTTTTCTCAAATGACATCAGTATTATATCAAGGTGGCGTAGTGCAGTTTGGGTCTTGGATTCTGAAATTAAAAAAATAAATAAAATCGAATAAAATCGCTGAATATTAATTCCAGTGCATTTTCGTAATACCCATTGTTTACAGGGCACATATGCATATGTGCCCTGTAAACAATGGGTATTACGAAAATTCGGGAAAGACCACTCACATGTGAGTGGTCTTTCCCGAAGCATTAACAATTGCAGAAACACCAGATACCGTACTGTTGATGTCAACACAGAGGGTTATATAGAATAATTAACTTCTTGGAGATATGATATATTCTAAAGGTATGTTAGTTTTAATGACCAGCCTGCAGTAATAAATGCCATGACCTTCGGTTTGGCATTTGAGTCCCTCAGCCATTTCCTGCCTACCTGGTGTGTACACACACACACACACACACACACACATACACAACTTTGGCCCAGATGGACATATTTTTCAGCCAACTATTTTATTCTTTTTTCTTTTCTTTTCTTTTCTTTAGAAAAAGCTAAGAAAATATCTGGAAAGCCAATGATAAATTGTCAAATCATAATTTAGTATCTTTTTGAGAGTTGATCGCTGGGAAACTGAATTGACTCAAGTTCAAATTGTATTGTAGCCGATTTTTGGATTTCAGCAAAGAATTGACATCTCGCATGGAGATGAAACGTTAGACCCACACCGCCGTAGCGTCCACTGAAGGATCCCTCAAAGCAACACAAAGGTTGTAAATTGTGCTTTATTAAGATCTTTGCTTCTCCTTAAACTGAATAAATACACACTGAATGTTTGCACAGGAAGTTCTACTGGGTTGCATTCATTACAGTATTTCCAAATGACTCAATTCCAATCCGAATACTGAGCTAAAAACAGATGAAAGGGAACAAGGCTAGTCAAGGTCTGAAAACTCGAGCTAAAAAAGTTTCCGAAACACATTCCTTAAAACGCACATCACAGCACAAAAGGCAGTGTAAGCAATTCATGCACGTGAAATAAAGAAAATAACTTAGGGGGGGGGGGGGGGGGGGGGCGCAGGTCATATCAAATGATATTAAAGCTTTTTCTCCTGTCTTTCCTGTCCTAAAGAAGCCTTTCTAACAACCCTCTGCATATGCTGCTCCGCTGAGTGTGCGCCTGCGTGGGCCCTCTAATAGGCTTCTATGTAATTAGCTGGTTGACAGGCTGATCACTAACAGGCGTGAAATGAAGTGAAGGGCTCCATGGAGGAGACGTCCAGCCTCCCTCTCCTCCGGTTGCCATGTCACCGTGACAAACACACACATCTGTGAGTCCCAATTCAGGTCTGTTATGGCACATCGGTGCTGCCTTTTAAAACCTACAGTTGATGCATGTATATCAGATTCAATCCAGTCGGCAAGAAAACAGAAGGAGCGCGAGAGGCGGAGCAAACATGGAGAGAAGTGGAGACGTGAGGCGAAACATGTTCTTTGATCATAAAGCCTCATGTAAAATATACTGAAGTCTCTGTTAATAGTGACAAACGACGGCTGTCACACGTGAACGGGCACAAGGCTGGCGGCATCAACACGCAATTGCATTTCTATAAACTCCGATAAACCGGTCGAGTTTCCAGTCTGTAAAACATTCTAAAACTGTTGTAAAATTGTGTTAATAAATTGTGAGTGTGAAAGCCATGAGCCCTGCATCCCAATGATGCCATTGTTACTGACGTCCAGCGTCCTGGGATGTGCTCAACCGTATGCTGGCAAAACTCAATGCAGCATGTTGTCTTTGCTAAAGTCCTCAGAATGATGACGAAAGACTGTTTTCAATATCTAGAGGATACGAGAATGATGTTCTTAAAAAACTAATTCCTTCAAAATATCCCCCTGTGGTCATTACTGAAGTCATGTCTTCATCACCAACAGCCTCCTCTCACAGGGAACACTACTCAGAGATGATTAAAGGGTGGAAGTCTGTCAAAGGCCGGAGCCGCTTCACTACAACACCGTTGGCTTTGCAGGACTTAATGCCCAAATGAATGCAAGTGCGGTCACAGCACAATGTATCAAACAACCAGCGTGTGTTACTTTCTAATTTATTCAGGCGCCTTAGTGCCATTATCTTGTGACAGCCCATATGGTGAAGAAGAAGGGGAATGACAGCTTGAGAGAGAATCGCCCAAAGTAGTAGGAAAGTGGCATATTGGAATAACTCTTCCTTTGTTGTTTGTTGTTTGTTGTCACTGTGACAGAAAAAATATCCTAAAGGAACTTTCCTCACTGGTCAGAGATGCCTGTTTTCTAGACAGAGAGTCGTAGGCGTGTATCAGGCACCGAAACCGTGTGATGACTGAAAAGAAAAAGGGTAATTATGGGACATTGTTTCTGTGCATCGTGTCCACTGCAAGCACACTTTCAAAGACCAAAGCACGACAATAACTAAGAACGTATGAAATGTCACAGATTTGATACGTCAGGTCAAAGTGAGAAAGTGTGTGTGTGTGTGTGTGAGTGAGAGAATGCGGTGGTACCTTGAGTCCTCCACACTCTGCTGCTGATCCCTGGTCCACTCCAGTGATGTAAATACCCAGAGCGTACTCTGCTCCCCCCCGTATCATTAGACCCAGGGAGCGGCCGTCATCCAAAACCAAGTTGACCTATCAAAAAGGCAGACACAGGAAAAGGGGGTTAAATATCACCAAAAAAAATATATATATATAGATATATATGCTGGAAAACAGACACTTCTTAAATTTCATTTTGGAGTCTCAATTGCCCGGTGTCGGGGGCTTCGTCACACCGAACACGGAGCGGTGACACACAACGCACAGGCGAAACGACAGCCGCGAAAACAGAGAGTTTCAGGAGCCACTGGGATGCCGGTGACTCATGGCCGCTAACGAGGAGGCTCAGTCTGTTCTGATTGGACGAATGTTTTGAGTCGGTTAATCAGTTTGTTTGCAACGCTCATCCGTGTCAGTCGCCCGGGTGAGCAGAGCGGACGACATCCGACACTGTTGGAATTCAAATAAGCAAACGGACCATAATAATCACAATCCAGCCACCGTAAATATCGGACGGCGACAACGGCACCCAATTAAAAACACTGCTGCGGGCAGTTAATGGGACCTACATGGCTGTGCCAAACTGACTTGTGGAGATGCCTATTGGACAACGGTATTTAATCGCGTCCAGCATCTAAACATGGAAAGCTCTCCACGTATTTAAACACACTCTTGAATTTGAATCGTAGAAAAATGATCCTTATAATCAAATGATGTTGTTTTTAAAGCAAACAACCACGCTGCCACATGCAGCTTCGTATTGTCACGCAAGGAATCTAATGGTACCGCGGCAGGGTCGTTTGAATACAAATGATTCTTAGCAATGAAATACTCTTGTCTATGTTAACCAATCGTGTTATTGCTGAAAACATCACTGCGACTCGATCACCTGAAGCCTAAGTGTAAGCCTTTTATGCTTCATTAATGTCTTTATGATGAGTTTCAGAAAGTGCTAGTGCACAGCAAGAACTCAGTGATGGAGCTATTTGCTCATAACCCACTTATTAGATTAAGGAGTCAACCCACACAAATTAATGGCAAGATCCACTCCCATGAATATCAATTCTGAACTAATCAGACGGAACTTTCTCAGTGAAATGTGATGCATTTCACAGTCGAGTGGAGATGACCCATATCTCACTGAGAGTGAGTCTGACCAACTAGAAACTGCACTTGGCATATAAAGATATAACTATATATATATGTGTGTGTGTTGACCTCCCAGCTGCTGTTTCGTGTCTTGATCTATGAACGCCTATTTGCTCTCGGTTCCGGAGGCTATGGGGTTGGATGAAGGCTTCATTTGTCTGATAAAAGTGCTTTATTCTAACCCGATGGCAGTGACTCCATCAAGTATAAGCTGCTCTTCTTTGTTTGGTGCCTCTGGGTCATCTCATCAAGACTGTCCCTTAACTCTGCAGCTATTTGTTCTGGCCCTCGAGCCCTGAGCTAACTTCATGCAGTAATCTTCTCGTGTCAGAGGCATCTCCCTTCACGGCACACAGCAGTACGTGCTGGCGATTTCCAAACGTTTACCTCGACATTCCTCGACCACCCGAAACGCGACTTTTTAGTTATTCCGTGCAGGTTCCCCCCCACACCCCAAAAAAAGAAGCCATTTATTACCCAGGCGTCAGTTTAAAAAAGATCTGCGCGTCCACCGTCTTTCGCTGGCTACATCGAGGAACTCAGCTCAGTCTTTCAAAAGCTTTTCTTCGGGAAAGCAAAGAGGAAGCGACTCCGCCGGGGGAGGCTCGGCGGACAAACTTTAAATTGTACATTTCCCTCCACCGCAGCGAGGCACTTGATTACTTGGCTTGATCCTGATGAAGCGGCGTCTCTCGCCAAGATGGAAAAAGTGAAATCAGTAGCACCTTGACAACCGCACAGTGACATTTATGTTAATATCGCTATTGAACAATATCAGCTTCATTCCTGTACCAGCCGTGGTAGGTTTGGCATCTGGTCGTCTTACTGTCACTCAAAGCATATGCTGCTGCGGCTCTTCTTCTTTTTTTAATAACTACTGTCTGCTTATTGGAGGTAAGCCAGCCCCCGTTGCTCAGTGAGAATATGGAGGCATTCATGCTCTCTGTGACATTTACGTAGGACATGGTTTTAATTAGCAGACTAATCCTTCTCTTATTGGCAGCACAGAGCAGCTCTTAGGGCTTGTGGTGTTCTTTGGCATCAGCTGTTATCATGGAATCACTTCTATATGCTCTTTGTCTCTCGAAGAACTCAAAGTGGTGTTTATGGAGCAATGGAACTCAGTGAGCCTTTGTTCGGACAAACACAATAGCAAATATATCACAGGAGGGACTCATTAATTATATTACACACGTTATATTAAACGCTGCTCTACTCGTTCTTATATCTAAATTATGTTTGAAAGTACCTACATATTTTTTCTTTAAGCCGAAAGAAGGTAAAATAGCTCGAACGATCTACCATAAACTGGATGGATGTTTTCTAAACGTTATCTACATGGCTGTAACTACAGCATGTATTAATGGAGCTGCAGCAGTAAAAAGATTAATGAGTGTCTCTCAGCTACTGAAAAATTGAAAGTTCTCGTGTAATAAATCTTTAAAAGCAGCTCTGACAGCTCCTTCCCTGCAGGTCGTCAGGTGGTGACAGGGTGGAGTTCTGTACCGCTGAAGGTCCAATTACTATTATTGTTTCAATTGTTCCTTCTTTTGTGTCCATCATCTTTTGTCCACGACTGAGTCTTATATTATAATTCACATTCACTCCCCCTGATCACAAACGTAGGACTCAGATTGATAACAGGATTCGGTGACCATCCAAAACTGACGCACAGCGGGACCTCAGATGCAGAGTGGAAAACAACAACAACAACAACAACAACAACAACAACAACGGCTGTATGTAAACAGAGAAGGCCTCATCCCTGTCTCAGTCTTACGGTCCGTTCCCAGCATGCCGCCTGTTACAGCAGCAGGACCGTTGATGGTGCCTTTAGAGGAAGTTGGATATGTTTCTATGACAGATTTTTCATGCAGATGATGTTGCTTGCTTTAGCTCCGCTTAATTTCGCTTGCCTTTTTACATTGGTGACGAATATTTTAGCAGAAACTCTCAAGAGTTTTATGAGACATTTAAGAAACTATCCATGAAACTAATATATTGGGATTGCAATTGTTTAGTCTGCAAACAGAAACTGTTAACAAGTGCATATTGGATGTTTGAAACAAATGCCATGGTCACCTATAAAATATAAAAAGTGATGATACAGCATACACAGTTTTGGGGATATGCTATGTTTACTTTCCCCCCTGATAGTATTCCATTGAAGGTACAACAGAGATGTGTGTTAAGGTAGTTCAAACACTGCTCCATGACTCCAACACGATGTGTTGTTTCCCATGTCAAGCCTCACCTTCTTCTCGTCTCCCTCCTGCAGGAGCTGCATGTTGCTGCGTCGCTGGCTGTCAGTTCTTCTCAGCGTGGCGCTCCGATGCTCCGGCAGGTCAGGGGGCGGGGACACACTGCGACCCTGAGGGTCAACCCAGGTGTAGACGTGGTTGGTGACATAGCCGCCTGGAATCCGCCCGACTGAACGCACAGAGAGGCAAAGCTTTTTACTGCCCTTCAGCACCTGGAGAGGAGGGGAGAGACGAGACATGTTATAAACACAGTAAATAAGTCAAAAATGTTTCGTTTTTTTCAGAACAAACAAGTTAAAAAGAAAATCCTCAATACATTGATTTGATTTTCTAAGGCCATAGCATATGTAAACATAAATCCATGCAGGGTACACACGCCGTGTGAGGTTGAAGCAGTAAATAAAGTAGGACACAATAAACTCGGGAGAAAATGAAAGATTACAGAGAAGCAAACAAATGCAGTGCTTCTGACTGCAAAAAACCCAAATGACCATACCCCCCTCCCACACACAAACACACACACACACACACACACACACACACACACACACACACACACACACACAACCATTTCTGACAAATGTCGACTGAAAATTGCTGTTGGCGGTGCCTCATTGCCTTCTGATAGCCCGCTGTATGTACGATCCCTCTACAAATCAATGTGCGCCACAAACACAGGACTTTGACTTTCATTCCAGACTAGAAACTACAACAATAACTGCAATTTAATAACTGATAATAATAATATTACTCCAAGACAGTGTGTTCGATTGAAAGGTGTACTGCTTTTTTCAATTTAAAACTAAACTCTGTGGAGTTTCCCACCTGCCAGCTCAAAGCAGGTTCAGGATTAAACATGATTTATACGGGAACAATCAGTATTGATGTACTTGAGACAATTGTATAAATGTTTGTTGTTCTGTTTTGTTTCATTTTATTTATCTTAAGTGTTGTCATGGATGGTTGTTCTTGTTTTTGATGAACTGTAAGCTATTATTTTAATGACTTGGGAATGTACAGTACATTGGAAAATCTCTAATTGAAAAGGTTTCATAAATGTTGCTATCTATCACTGTGTATTCGTGGCTGTATCATGTAGACTTAGCCACGACGTTGGAGAAACCTCATCTCATTCCTTCGTCATCTGAAACCTTAAAAAAAAGAACTTTCTTAACAATAGGGTTCTTCAGAAGCAAAGGGTTCTGGGTAGAACCCCTTGAGGAAGAACCCATTTGGAACTAGTGTATTTCTAGTGTATTAGCAACTAGGAAATAAGAGCTGTGACCAGATGGATGTGAACATCCATCCCAGGACCTTCTGTCTCCATCAACAATCTGTGCTATTCTACTCTTGATGTTAAATTTATTCTAAGCTTTCTGTAGCCTGAATTAATGTTGCTATTTGGAGAAAAGTTAACTCTGTGGATTCATTATAAAGCCATTTGTATTTCTGCTTCACGCCCCTAAGTGTCTTATAAAAGCCCTCTTATGTTGAAAAAGAAAATCTAAATCTCCTGATAGCCCCATAAGTCCTTTCTGCTGCCTGTGTGTGTGTAAAGGTAGTGAAGGACTAGCTCTGTTCTGTATCAAATATATCTCCATTCTCTTATTCAGTGTACCACAAATAAGTCTAACCCTCACATTAATATAATACTTGCAAATGCTCCTGTTGGAATGTCTATTAACATATAAACAACTCAAATTATAACTTGTCACAGAAGAGGCCCGTCTCCTTGAGCACAGCGATCCAGCTGAATCAATTTCAATCCTGATTTGTGCTGAGAGATAATAACTGAGGCAACAAAACCCTGTCAGCACTGAAGATCACTGACTGGGGCAAAATGGCTGTCATCTCCCCCTCCCTCTTCCACCCCCTCCCCTCTTTATGGGCACCATCCATGCAGAGGTGTAGATAATAAGTTCAGCAGCACATCAGCAGGCACAACTCACACAGAGAGAGAGAGAGGAGAGAGAGAGAGAGGAGAGAGAGGAGAGAGAGAGAGGAGAGAGAGAGAGAGAGGAGAGAGAGAGAGGAGAGAGAGAGAGAGAGAGAGAGGAGAGAGAGGAGAGAGAGAACGAGTGAGCGAGAGAGAGCGAGAGAGAGAGCGAGAGGAGAGAGAGAGAGGAGAGAGAGAGAGAGAGGAGCGAGAGAGTGCGAGAGGAGAGAGAGAGCGAGAGGAGAGAGAGCGAGAGGAGAGAGAGAGGAGCGAGAGGAGCGAGAGAGTGCGAGAGGAAAGAGAGCGAGAGGAGAGAGAGCGAGAGCAAGAGGAGAGAGAGAGAGGAGCGAGAACGAGAGGAGCGAGAGCGAGAGCGAGAGGAGCGAGAGAGTGCGAGAGAGAGAGTGCGAGAGAGAGAGAGAGCGAGAGGAGCGAGAGAGAGAGAGAGCGAGAGGGAGAGAGAGGAAAGAGAGCGAGAGCAAGAGGAGAGAGAGAGAGGAGCGAGAACGAGAGGAGCGAGAGAGTGCGAAAGAGAGAGAGCGAGAGGAGAGAGAGAGGAGCGAGAGGAGAGAGAGAGAGAGAGAGAGAGCGAGAGGAGCGAGAGAGAGCGAGAGGGAGAGAGAGGAGAGAGAGAGCGAGAGAGAGTAGAGAGAGAGAGCGAGAGGGAGAGAGAGGAGCGAGAGGAGAGAGAGAGAGAGGGAGAGAGGAGCGAGAGGAGAGAGAGAGGAGAGAGCGAGAGAGGGAGGAGAGAGCGAGAGAGGGAGCAAAATACACTATTATCACAAATAGTCAAAAAGGAAAATTTATTTAATTATTGTGTGACAGTGTTAATGCCAAAGGCTTGTGAAAAATGGCCACAACATGGGTCCCATCAGATATCACCAGGAGGTGGGAATCCAAATGCAATCAGGCTCACACTGTTTGCAGAAAGATTTAAGTAAAATGTTATTGGAATATCTCAAAAATGTCAAAATACACAATATTATGAGACTAGCTATCGTCTTGGATTTGGGATATCTTAATATTGTAATATGAATATAAATTCAGCAACACATGAAATGTAGCAGCCTTTAAATTTGGCACAAATTACAGAATTTACTCGATTTTTTTAATTGTTGTTTTAGTAATTTCCTTTACCCACTTAGTCGTTACATCCACATTGCTGATGATTGTTTATCAACAATCTCATTGTTATCGTTTTTTTATGAACGCGCCGATGATCAACCTTTTCAATATTGTTGCATTATCAATTTCGAGGTTAAAAATATTGTGATATCTAATTGAACTATAGTGAACTGGGAAACAGCTGTGACTGTGAAGAGATGAGTTGACACGGTGGAGGATTTCTATGGGATGGCGATGACATCACTGCAGGAGAGCCTGTGCACATTGCACTGCAGCATCCACCATCTAAAGCAGTTTAACTCTAAATTCAAACGCCTGATCCGAGCCCATTGGCTTCTCCCTCGGACACTTGGCCGACCGGCTGCAGAGCATCACTTTGATTTATAGTTCCCAACCGATCTCATCGTGGTCGCGTGTTGGTCAGGAATGAGAAGCAGGCGTGCAGGGAGTTGGGGCAACAACACCCAGGCGGAGAAAAAGAAAGATGGAGGGTGATGGAGGCGATGGAGGGAGGGCAGTGGGTTTTAAATAAGCTGCTCCATCCTGTGAATAAAAAAAACGTGGTGATGGTCTAAGGAGCCGTAACAAACGCGGTCCTAATGCGTCCTCCCTGGAGGAAAGTGCTGATTGTGACACCGGGCTGATGAGGCTCGGCCCCCCGCTTTCAAACAGAACAAACATAGCTGGGAGAAAAGATGGAATATATACCAGAGCGTAGTGGGAAAAGGCAACGGCAGGTAAACTGCTTTCAGACGATGCCGCGGGAAAAAAACAATGCGCTCTCACGAGAGTCCCGGCAATCCGTTTTATACAAAAGCTGACGGCACAAAGCCCGGCTGTGGAATCTATCCAGTTTCACCGCTTAGAGATGCATGGCCGCATAGTGCAGGAGATCTAATGGTACCTGGAACATTGCAGTAGAACTACAGAGTAAACATTGCCTTATGAGACATGAGGGATTTAGCCATAACCCCTAGTTACTGTATGTAGAGAGTCTGTATTAAATGTCCCCATAAGTACTGTAAACTCTTTTTCATTGGAGTAGGTGAAGAGCGATCACACAGAGATATCCTTTGCTAATATGTATGTGTCGAAAGGGCTGTGGGAGTGTCCGTATAAGTCTGGATATGAATTCAACCTATAATAATAGAAAATGCAGGTTTTTCAACAAAAAGCAAACGTCAGAGTCACTAAGGAGAATCGAGCCTTTGTTCAAGGGAAAGTAATCAATATATGCAAAAAACACAAGTTGTTGCCGTGTTGAAAATCACTAAACGAGTCCCCAAAATAGGGAGAAAAAAAACACACTAAGTTGGCAACACTGGGCCGCAGATGGAGTTAAACCCCCACTGCGCTACCTCGTGTCCAATACACGGAGTTTAAGGCTCTGCTGTTATGAGGGTTGAGATGAGGCTTTGGTTCGGGCACGTGGATTGATGGGAGTATAAAGTTAAAAGCATTTCTTCTTTGGAGCTGGCAGATGATCTGGCCAGTCAAGTTGCCTTTCCTCTCGGAAAAGATGTTTCACACAAACGCACCAGGGATATTTGGAAGAAATATCTACTGGCGCGAATACACTTCCACAACATAACTGGAAGTACGACGTCTTCAATTCTACACTTTAAAATAGTTAGAGATTGGGTAAATCACACATGCTTTTAAAGAATCGCTCAGATATCACTGCACCTGACTGGAAACAAGATTTGACACGTCTCGTATCAAAACCTTCGTAAGAGCAGTAGAAGAAAATCCAGATTGTGATCATTCCAATTACGAAACAATCAAACCCCGAGCAGCATCCTACTCAGTGGACAACTGAAGCATACGCAGTAAGAAATTAAACAAACCTATTCTGGCATCTTCACTAAAATGCTCAATTAAATGGGAAGACACAATGGACACCTGGGAAGGTGAGCAGCATCTGAGTTAATCTAAATGTGTTTCCTGTGTCGACTGAAATAGGAAACACATTAGATGGCAAAACAACAGACAAATAATCAAACAACCCTTAACATAAACACACACACACACACACACACACACAGGGACCCCAAGCATGTGATGGCTACAGCTGAGTGCAGAAGCGCCATAAGACCCTCCGATGCCCTGTTCACACGTAGAGACTCAAGCACCGGACAGGATGTAAGTCAATGTGAATTCAAGCTCGTCGACGGCGCTACTCCGAGACTCAAAGGGCCCCCGAGCAGCGCAACAAGAGAAGGGTTCGACTCGGTGTTTTCTGAAGTGCGTGAGCAACAACTAATCCAGCCTGAAGAAAAGGTAGCGCGGTTTGTTTCCTCCTCCAACTCAGCGCAGGAGAACTTAAGGGGGAAGGGAAGAGCTTCTAATTTTCTACGGCTTTAAGGGGGCGACTGGGAGCGTGTTGAATGAGGTGCACAGAGAGACTGCCACTTTAAACCCGTGCGTGTGAAAGAGATGAGACTCGGAGAACACAGCTTCTCTATCCATCATATAAGATATGTTGTCGCATAAAAACTACATTAGCTAATTCAACGTCTAATGCATTTATTTATTGGCAGCAGTATTGAAAATGACTCCATTAGGATGATAAAGCTGATGGGTGGGCTGTACTTGATTTACAGGCGTCCTCTCGGGTCATCACACTCTCTTAACGGGGCTGGCCTTTTGCCTCACATCGCCCGGTGTAAGCCTTTTCGAACCACATTTGGATTTTCCGGCACTAATATCAATATTTAAACTCAAAATATATAACAAACCTACACATGTGGGTGATGTCCCTTTGGCTCTATTCGTCCTCAGCGGAGCGCCGGAGGAAGTCGTGGCGACTAAGTCATCTTGTATTAATAATAGCGTAGAAAAAAAAGGGTCAGGGAGATTAGGAGGTCTCGTTACTCTTCGCGGCCGCTGTTGCGACGTGGGTTCACGGTGTGTTTGTCCAATTATAACAGCCGCGGCAGGCTCGCCGGGGGCCTCCGGAGAACGGGTGAGCGGTAGCAGGAACTGGAACGTTTGTTTGATGGCTCGTTGGAAAATCCGAGTGCGGCTGGGAGGAAAGCGGATCTGTCAGCGGGCGTGAATGGATCGCATGGCCGTCGATGCTGTGCAGCGTTGGCACAATTTTAAAAGTGTGATCCATCTGTCAGCTAAATGTATTTGTGCCTTTTGGGTGGGGTGGGGGGGGGTAAAGACGAGTGCCTGTGGGACCCTCGATGAAGAGTTTCCCTGACACTGAGCGAGAGCAAAGAATGTACACAAAGGATCACATGGTTCACACCCAGTGCACGGTGCAGTCAGAATACATAACAACGGCAATATGTTTTTATTGTTTGGGCACATTAGATCTGAAATGAACCACTGCCTGTGAGGGGGGGGGGGGGAGAGAGAGATTTAACTTTATTCTTGTTTTATGGGTTTCTCGATGATCAAAATAAATACTATGATTACATGCACAATTCAAAGTGCCGGCGTATTAACCTGGGGCGGTGTTCACAAACACTTTGGGTGAACAGTTTGGCAGTCGTAGATCTTTTTATACTCACTCTCGCAATTTATTGCAGCGAGCCAACTATCAAACTAAAGTAAAGAACATCAGCGGAGATGACTATTACATGAATAACAGAGTTATGATATAATGTGTTTATAAATCCTTCACGGTTCACCTGATGTGGATGCAGACTATACAGGTCGACTCTTGTTACCGATAGCTTTCGCCAGTCCCCCTGGGACCGTTTTGCTCCATACATGAAGTCATTATGTATATGAAATGTATTTAATTATAGAATGGATGTAAATGGATAGAAAACAGCTTCTCTGCACTGACTTACTGACTTGTGAGTACTTGCCACGTGTGTGAGAATGCACATGCACATTTTGTTGGACATTAGAGGAGCGGTTTAGGGCCCAAATGAAGTAAACACTTAGAGGGATTAATGAGTTATTGACACAGCCGCCAACACAGAGACTTAATGGAACCGAGTTATCAATCACAGGGATTAGCCGGAGGAAAAACATCCGCGATGCTCCGCACCGAGCCATCTCTGCTAATCCTCTCGCTCCCCAATCCATCTCTCACTCTCGCTTTCTTTTTTAATTTGAATAAATGCCCCTCGTCCAGCTGCGCACGCACGCACACGTCAATGCAGGACGAGCGAGGCGGCGTGACCGACAGCACGTGTGTGCAGGAAAAGATTAAAATTGTTGGCATGAAGAGATCAATATAAATACTGTGACTTCTCCTTTTCCACTGTTTTCTGCTGTTGAGCTCATCCTTCCATCGCTCCTTTAAGAAGCCATGTGTTGTTTCATTATTCCTGCCGTGTCCGGCCCCTCGCTGCGTTGCAGCGCTCTCGTCACTTATCCGTGGCCGTATGTGGTGCCATAGTGGTGAGGTTGGAGATTGCAACCAGCTGAAACTTGGTGTGCTAAAGCGTGGATGAGAAAATAAATGAAAATAGTCCTTTCTAGAGCCAGTGTTTGGTTTGTCCTTTCTGGGCTACAGTATAAATATGAAAACCTGCTCCCTATGTAGATATAACTGGTTATAAAACATTTATTTCAATAGGTCCATCCTAATGTTACACGCCGTGCCTTTAAGGTCAACGGAGAGAAAGATTAAGGGCGACAGGGCACGAACAGAAACAAAATGATGTATGTCTGTCATTGCTGTGACGGAGCTCGAGAGGAGGCAACGAAGCTCAATCTCATGTTAAAGACTTGAAAACAGACGCGTCAACACGTTGTTAGCATTCAGAAAACAGTTGCATTTTGAAGATTTATAGCATTCAAATGCGGCGTAGAGCCTGAGATGAATAAACACACAGTCAGACATTTAGACCCGAGGGATGTGGCGTTGGCATTGGAATGTGACGGAGGGGAACAACGAGTTTATTAACTCAGAAGTTGACCCACAGACAACTAATCAAGTGCATTCATTATTATGATGATATCATATCATAACTGCTAATTTTTCCGCCACCTATCGCTCGAGCCATTCCCCCGGATGGTTTTCTATACATATCATTGACACGGTGTCATCCAATCCACCGCCTCTTCATCACCACCGTGACCTCCTCCAGCCTCTGGGGATCCCGCCCTCATGACGATGCTATAGACGGCGTCCGGTATCCAAAGTTTGTGTCTGTCGCTCAGCTCAGCAAACACTCGTGGACACTTCTCCTTATTCAGAAGAAGGAAGAAGAACGTGGAGATGACGCAAATGAAACTGCTTATTTCTTTACGCCAAAATACCTTTTGTAATGTTATGTCGTGTGAGTCGGTTTGCATCCATGTTGGACAGTCAGAGGTGGAAAGAAAAAAAGAGGAACTTTTTGTTTTTTATTGGACCTTGAAAGTAAATTCTACTGACGAATTGCTTTTTATTATTTACTTTTTATTTCTTTATTAAAAATGTTCTATTTCAACCTTTTGTAATAACTTTTTTACCGAGCCACATCTCATACTGCACACCGAGGCATCCGACCAAATGGAGTGCTGCTTTCTGCTTTTGATATATTACATGTGACGTGAAGTGCTCTAGAGTACTTACAACTGTTCTTTTAAATTTATGTATTGGGCCTCCTTGCTGTGAAACAAACGCCACTAACTGCTTCACCAAAAACAACAAAAGTGGACACACAGATTGCTAATAATTCATAAGTAGACAGTGACCAGCATGGACAGTGTTGTGCTTCACATTGTTTAAAAAAGGGAAAGAGTGTCAGGACGGCGGGCGTGGCCATGGATCAATCTCCCCTCCCACTCGTTCCTCCGCGCCGGCTCATTAATCAAACTCGCCTCCGATAGCTGCTCTCATATCTCTTCTCATATCTCCTCTCATATCTCCTGTATCGCTCGCCGCATCTCTCGGCGGCTGTTATTTATGAAGCCTCCTCCCGGACACAGATGCCCGTCACTGATATTTACTGAGACTGAGAGGGAGCAGGAGAAAGAGAGGAGACAGATAATGGGAGAGTCGATTCATTGCTTAATCTCTGCTCTGAGTTAGTCACATTCCTCTTGCTTCTTTCTAATCGAGGGGGGGGGGGGGGGGGGGGGGACTACTCTGTGGGTAAAGCATGTGCAGTCAGCTGTGATGGGTCTGACTTATTAACAAAGTGAAGAATGAATCACTAAACCTCGACGAGCAGCAGCAGATGTGGTTCCATTTTTCCCCAACTGAACGATAATCATAATCAAACAGTTTGTGCTCAGAATCCCCAGTGGAGTCCTTATCTTATGGTTTCGGCCTCTGCATTAAGCTCAACGTCATATGAACGCTACAAAGATAGTTTCGTGCCCGCAGGTTAATCGAGCAGCCCATTTCTTCCTCACTGCTCACAACGAATCAATTGGAGCGCTTTGCACCCACACTGGTGTTCCTCTGCCTGCAGCCATCGGAAGAGAGTCGGAGATATCAAAAGGGATGGTTTTTAGTAATTATCAGTGCTTCGGCTCGGAGCCTCGCTGAAGGAAATAGGATTAGTGCAGTGGACACTTCATAAAACTCACGCCTCGGGTCGTCTCACGGATCAGACTCACGGATCTGATCGGCACAAAAGAAGAAGAAAACAGTTAGCAGATAGAACTTTTAGAGATTCCTGATCACGTCTTTTTGCCACCGATATTGACGATCATTGATGATCCATACGGGCAGACGCAAATCCCTTTTGTAGTTTGATTACAGCAGCTGGTCGACAGCCTGGTTTACTCTGGTGCTGCATTTGGGTCCCCTGTTACAGAAAGGATGCTTTAGTGAAAATGTGAAGTCAGGGAAATTTGGTGGAAATAAATGTGACCATTTATAAAAGCACTTATTACTCCTGACTCATGAGACATATGAGCAAAATGTATTATTTATTCAGGAAATATATAATAATATGCCCGAATATATGGCCTGGTATTTTCATTTTTTCTGCTGAATACGTTTTGAAAACGGCTTCTCTTTGTATTTCTCCTGTCGGTGTCGCCTTTTACCATATCAATCACGTCAATCATATCAAATCAATCCGCTTGGAGCGATTCGGGAAAATTTGCATTTGAATGGCCACAACTCGTGAGTCTGTCTTGCATATTTGTAAAGCCCAAACGTTGCGAGACAGGATAGATGTATTTGCCAAAAGCCCGTGGCTGCATGAGCGCCATTACCTGTATTCTAATGCGCCTCCGGATTTACATTCACAGACGTAACATGATCATAAAGGTCCAAAAGAATTATGAGTGTTTTACATTAAAGTATGTAAACATGTTAGAAACCTAAAACACAAGTACCTGAAAATGAGCATATGTCTCCTTTAACACGTATTATTAAATTAACTAATTTATAGGATTATACTGCCTGTAGTGGTGCTTTATACTTGTACATGCTATGTGTGATATGAAATGAGAATCGACTTAATAAACTGGCGACATACATTTAACTGCTGTGAGCAGAACAGCACACAGAACCTGAAGAAGCGTAGGGACCGGTCCGAAGCTGACGACAGAGCACATGCATCCTCGGCTGAAGTGGAACTCCCATCAGGGGTCAAACGGGTGACCTCTCTGGAAAATGGGCCTCCTTTCTAACCGGCAGGCAAGCTCACTTGCCGATATACACACCGGCTTCTCCACCTGAGGACTTTATTCATCTGCCCTCATTTCTTTAAGAGACACCGCAGGCGAGAGACATGAATTATGAAAAACAGGAAGTACGACAAAAAGACAGGCGCTGGTATATGTCTGAATATCTTATGACGGTCTCATTACCCACCACTTAACTGTGAGTGTCTGCAAAGTGTGCGCGTATTCACGTGTGTGTCTGTGTGTGTGTGAGTGCGTGTGGTTATCTTTGTTTTCAGGCGAGTTTGTTTGTTTGTTGTGGTGTGTGTGTGTGTGTGTAGGAAGATCAAAAGACTGTGGAGGAAGTAAAGTTTCTTCCATGGTACCTGGATAAGAACTTTTTCCTGCCTGAAGAGGTGCCGCATTACTAAGGACTGTAGACAGCCATATTATGCATCACTCGACACTTTTTTCTTCCTGTTTGCATGTGAGACAGATATGAGGATGATGTGAATCCAAAAGTAGCCAGTCAAAACCCCATCAGGAGGTAATCAATATGATATGAGCGGAGTGTTATTGGGTTGCATGTTATTGGGTTGCATGTGTCAATGATCCAATAAGCATGCTGGGTGCAAGATTTTGGCTGGTCAACTTAATTAACTAGTAAAGATCACATGCAAACATGTTTGAAAACATGTTAAAATACTCTGCTTGTAATATTAATGTGTGTCTGAGACATACATGAATGTGCAAATAGTTCCCTATTAATAAGGACCCTAGAGTCAAGGCTGGACAAACCAAACTACTGGCTCTGGTTAGAGCGTTTAAAGTTATTACGCTGTTCACTTGGAACTATATGATTCAAACTCAGATTGAAGGTCAACACTTCTTCAGAAGATTAATTCTCAAACCTCGAGGGTCAAACATCCACAGGGAGTGACAAAAAGTGGGACAGCGTGATGGACAGTGTTGGTGGCAGGACCCAGCCCCTAGTATATGAATCTGCTCTGGAAAGTAATAATACATAAATACCTACAGGGACAAAAAGCATATTGTGTGCTCCATTCTCGAATACCACTGGTAAGAGGACCCTGGCCTCTTCTTCAAAGCAAAACTTAGCAGTGCAAGTGTGTTCACATTGTCTCTCTGCCCCCCTGCTGGCCCAGCTGTCAATCACACACATACCCCGTCCCACCCCCTCAGATTCTTGGACCCAAAAGGAGCTTTTCTGAAAAGGCTGAACATTTTTTTCAGCCTTCCAACATGAAAAAAATACTTTAACTTTAAAGACCTTTTATTTTACTAACAATATTTTACTTGCATAAAGGGGATCTTTTTACAATATATGTTAGATTTTCAATCTGAAATGCTAAATATGATGGAGAAAAAAAAAATCAAAAAGGGTTTAATATGTATAGTCGCCTTCATCCCTCAGAGCAAAGAGGAAATAGGTGGCTGCAAGCTTCTCATCAACATGCCTCAGCAAGGTGAGTCCACAGGAGGTCTCTGGGGTCTGACATCACCGGGGAGAATGGCAGATATATACCACATACAGAAACACACACACACACACACAAACCACACCCCAACCCACACACACACACACACACACACACACACACAGACACACACACACACACATCTCTCTACACATACATATTGTATGCCGCCTTTGTCCCGGATCCCCTTTGATGTGCACCGCAGTGTTGCCATGTGACATTAAAAACAAAAACACACAACAGATAATTACTGATATCATAATAATGCAGGCCAGTGAATGATGAAATAACCAAAGAGTCCTGCGTGTTTATTATGTGCATAATTTAAAGGTTGGGTTCAGAGTGAGTGTATTTTTATTAAATTAAATGAATTTGTGAAACGTGCACACACTCCCATGTTTGCTGATGACAACGCTTTCACAGGTTGCACAAAACACTCAATAATGCACCTCAAGTACTCATTAATTATCTTTTAGTTTTTTTTAAAGCAAACCGGAATTTCTTAGGCGTTTAGCAAGAAGAGCAAATTAAAAAAGAACACTTGAAATCTAATTGTAACATGACTGGTTGGTGTGAGAGGGCCCCGACTTTCAGAGTGTTCAGTTTAATCTGAACACCAATTACAGGTGTGAACCCCTCGCGACTTGTTTCTAGTGTGGAAGCACTTTTGTTGTAGCTTTGGGAAGAATTACAGGAATCTTGCAGGCTATGAGCCAGAAAAAGAGCAACATAAAACCAAAATGAACCTCGGGAGCACACAAGGAGAGGAGGACGGAGAATGTTTTATTAACTACTTAAAGAGGCAGTTATTGTATATATATATTTACATATATATATATATATATATATATATATATATATATATATATATAATTTTAATGTCTGGTTGCTGAATTACATATTATATACTGTATATATACTATATGTATATATATGTGTATGTATGTATATATGTATATATATGTATATATGTATAGATATGTGTATATATGTGTATGTATGTATATATGTGTATATATATATGTATATATGTATATATATATATACATATCTATATGTATAGATATGTCTATATATGTGTATGTATGTATATATATGTATATATATATGTATAGATATGTGTATATATATATATATATGTGTATGTAAGTATATATGTATATATATGTATATATATATATATATGTATAGATATGTGTACATATATGTGTATGTATATATTATATGTATGTATATATATGTGTATATATATACATGTATTTATATATGTGTATATATACAGTATATGTGTTTATATATGTGTATATAAGCAAGGCCTTGTAACCCTGCATCACTTTGCTGTCACCCTCTCGGATATATATATATATATATATATATATATCCGAGAGGGTGACAGAGAGTCACGGCGGAGAGCACAACTACTACCAACCCATAAGAGTCCATGAGAGTGATCTGTGGTCACTTTGTGACTTGAATCCGAAGAGAATCCGCTTGAGCCTCATGAGCTTCTTTGAGACAACACTTTGGGAGCAGGTCTGTGAAGCTGTCTTCGGCTACACGCCAACATGCTGATGTTGACGTCACTACCGGAACCCCATCTTCTATCGGTCTGGTCACGGATCAGCCTCTGAGGGCAAGGGACTTATATGTTTGGGTTTCTGTGTAGCCAGCGGGTAACCGGGCCAAGACTTCCTCTTCCTCGTGAAACTCTCATCATGTTGAGATGCGAGCGTTGAGAGGCAACGTGTGCGACCGGATCGTTTCTCCATCAGTTTACGAGCCAATGCCAATGAAAAACGCTATCAGGTAAAGATTTAGCACTTATTGACACATGCTGTACCTGCACTGAAAAGAACATATGAAACGACTGGATTCCGTTCACCAGGGCGCAGCAGAAGGCGTACAATAACATAAAGCATGTGAACATGCTTGTGTTAATGTGTGTTTGATTTCGGTTTATACAGCAGAAAGGAGAAAGATAACAAAAGATGAAAGGGGAGGAAAAAATATTCGAATGGAGATAGAGGGGAGACAGATTAATTTTCAGCCTTTTGTTTCTGGGAAAATTATCATCATTTCCCCAAACGTGCAACAGCAACCACATCAGTCGGACATAAATGTATGATACACTTGTTTGGGATAGGATATTAAGTTAATCTCTTGAATAAAATCATCCTTGAGCGGCAGGCGTTTCTCCAGCACACATGATGTTTACTGTGACGAAGCAAAACCCTAATCAGCCATGACGTAACTGACAGTAAAGACACGCGGAGAGAGGCCCGAGGTTTTCTGCTCAAAACTCAAGATAAAGAAACAATGCGCGAGCTTTCCGCTGATAAACAAGCCTTGATCATCCGCTGCTGATCGATCTCGACATGGGAAACCATTCGGGCCCTCTGGAAGAGCTGCGACACAGCTGCCGCATCCCCAACACAAAGAAATGTGCCATGCGAGCCTGGCCATTTAAGAGCCATTTAGCACTTATATTTCACTGGTGTTTATGAACATATTGAAGCTTTTTATGGGGCCCGCGGTAGGCGGGGCGAGCGGTCCAAATCCTGCCGTCAGCACCAATAAATAACCGCTGCTCAGGACCGTGGTGCCACCCGGCTCCATGGAGGACACTTAAGGGTCGCAGACAATTTCTATACACAGCTGACTGGGACAGGTGGTCATGAATAATGTGTACGAAGCAGTGCACCTCTTAGCTTCTTTTAGACACAAGCTTTCCACCTGTGTCCACCCGTGCCCGGGCTGAAACTAATTGGAATTAAACCGAGAGGAATGTCTGCAACATTATTAAATACCTTCTTAATAAGGGGAAATTACAAATGTGCAAAGTCAGTGAGAAAGGGGCACCTGAGGGCTCACTCCTGCTTTCCCTTTCTAAAGAGAACAGGTTCATTCAACGTCATTGTCAGCATGGGTAGCTTGATGACATTGTTTGAAATGACTTGTGTTTTTGTGACAAGCAACCTTTTGGTGGTGTAAATACTGACCAAAGAAGCAAGACGGCTACCAAACCTTCTGTGGAGGGTGTGTTACGTGTCAGGCTTTGAGGTCAGAGACTGCACTTCAAATCCTGTCTCAAAACCAGACTCAGCAATGTTTCTTTCTTCTTCCACCGGCTCGAATCAAAGCTGCAAACAGTCAATTGAAATGCTTGTCAAGCCCACTAGCAAGGAACACCCTGTATAGACCATACAAGCTAAAGCGAGACCATAGCCATATAAAGGTTAATACATCCTTCTTTGTTTTGTTCTGCCTTTATTTGACACTGCAAAAGACAACATGCAGCAAAGTGATGCAGGGTTGCAAGGCCTTGTAGAGCCGGTACCTTCAACACTTATAGTTAACTGTTATTACATGCTAATAAATGCATAACAATAACGTTAGTAAGCATCTTCTAAGGTACTGTAAGGGGCGTATTACCTTTACAAGGACCCTAACGGAAAACAATCTTTTGTATCTGTTATAGTGGTCAAAATAGGTCATTTGGTCATATGTTCAAGTGATGGAGATCCTTAATAAGATGATCAGAGGAGACCCATGGTGGATTTACTCTGAGAACGCCTACAACAAGTTAGAATAACCAAACAAAAGGGCAGAGTTAGACAAAGCTGTCAATGCACGTTATACTGATAATTAATTGGTTTTGTTGTACCATCCAACTTTTTTAAATCCATAACTCAAATTATAACCTCTACAGCTGCGGCGATCTCATTAACGCTTATTGTTATTTTGGGGGTCGTTTTTTTAAGTGGCCACTCTTCATGAATGTAAAATGAAGCTGCCAAGCTCTGTCGCTCTGAAAATGACATACACATTGTTATTCCCACCTACAAAAGCTCAGTTTGGCTGATTTAATTGTTGTTAATTGTCTGCAACCAGTGTTGTACAGAGGAGAAGGGGCAAAATGAGAATATGTGTCCTTGATTCTTATTGTTCTGAGTTTGTACAATAAGCTTTTTTGATCATGTCACGTATTGTAAGACGCTTTGGATAAAAGCGTCAGCTAAATGACATGTAATGTAATATAATGTGTGGGTTACACATTTACAACATTGGCATCATGGCGAAGCGTTTTTAAGATCACCCGATTCTATTTCTAGAGCTCAGTGAGTGCAGTTCAAGCATGTGTGATTCTACTCTGCATGTAAGCCCTCTGTGCTCGGCTTACTCCTTTGCTCTATAATGCACTGCTCACCAGAAAAAACGTGCCGCTGCCATTTCATAGGCACTCCACGATCCACCTGTAGACCTTAAGACTAACTTAGCCTGCAGGGACGTCACTGTTAAGCCCCACTCTCTGCTGCGCTGAGCTTGGTGCATTGTTGTGGGGAGTGACAAGGTCAGAGCTCATGCCAAATATCAACTTCGAACATAGTCTGCATTCACACAACAACACACACACAGCAGCGGGCTCAAGCACGCTTTAAAAAGAGCGTGTACTTCATTACAATAATAATAATAATAATCCATTTAGTTTATATAGTGCTTTTCAAGATACTCAAAGCCACTTTACATTATACACCGTAGACACAGCTACGGGGAGCAATGCAGGGTTAAGTGTCTTGCTCAAGGCGACTCGGGGATTGAACTGCCAACCCCTTGATTGAAAGACGGGCATGCTAACCACTGACTCATAGTCGCCCCACAAAGATGACTCTGTTTTATGGCAATACCCTGCCGGCTTTTAATATTTTGGATTCGATATTTATTGTTACGTGTCATCGGGAGGGTGCTGGAGCACATGTGTTTCTGTTGAATGTACTCGTTTTTGTAAACTGAATGTGAGAGTTTGACCTAAAACTTTTCTGGAAAAGGCCAAAGAAATAAAAACTGAACAATTTTGAATTACAAGCCTCCTCCTGCAGCTCTCCCCTCTTCAACCTAAGCCCCTCCCACCAGACGAACGTGCACACGTACTAGTCAATCACATCCTCCTTCATCAGGGTTTTTCCTGCATGGAGACTTACCAGGCGGCCTCAGTCAAAAGTGTTGCAATTGGTGGATTTCTGTCATTTGCAACAGCAGCTGCATCGCGACGATGTGGTGGCCCTGTACCGTAACAAGGACCGTGCAACGGGTGAGGCGCTGACCAAACAAATACAATGGTTCAAACAGACATCTGTAGAACATAATATTAGTCACAATACATCTGTAAAGAAATAATGCTACAAATAAGCCTACTGATAAAAGCACAGTACAGCCAATAGGAACACCCTCTCTCTGAATTGACCTGTGATTAAAGTCTCCTGTCACAGGCTAGATCCTCTAAAGCCTGAAAGCAAGAGGAGGTGCAGGGGTCTAGTTTTCTCTCAGAACACTTGAATTACAATATGCTGTGTTATGATGAGAATTGTTGCTTAATTACATAAAAAAAGAAACCCTGCCGAACTCTGGCTTTATTATTAAATTAGCCAATTCATAAGGAATTACAAGATTTTGCATTTGAAATTGAATGTAATCTCACCAATCCTGCACTTTGGTAATTCATCTCACTTCATTTTAAAAGTACAATAAAGTCGCAGTGCAACTGCCATTGGACATTAGTCTATTCATGGAGCAGGAATGCATGTCAGTGTGCTGAGCCCCATTGTCATGGATATTTCATGAGGGTTACAAAACCAAAAACAAGAAATTCCCTCGCCGACACCACCCTGGGGATTAAAAGGCCTCCTCCCTCCGGACATCGAGATGTTGTCAAACAACCCTTCCAGCATCCTGCAGTGCTGCTCTGTCTTCAGGGCGGCCATCTCTCCCCGCAATACGCGGCTGCTTTTTATGCCTTCAGTGCTCAGCTATGCAGAAAATTAACTCAAGCAGTGACAGCAAATCCCCACGGGGCCAATCTAAACTCAGTCTCTCCCTCTAGTCCATCATATCATTTGCCTCCATCCCTCTTCCTCTCTCCCTCCTGGACACGCAATCAAACTGATGTGTCCCATACACCCCTCCAACACAAACACACACACACACACACACACACACACACACACACACACACACACCCCACCCGGCAACAAGAACATCCATCTACACCTCCACATCAGCAGCAGTCAATCACCTGCACACTATATCATTTGCAGTCACATTTGAGCCCCTCTGCACCTCTCACACTGTGCACCGTCTGCTCAATATTCACCAGGCCTGCTCCCCAAACCTCATTGAGCTGTATTATCAGTCCAAGACTTGTGTTGGTTTGTTTTTTTATTTTATTTACTGCATCATTATACACAGAACAACACAAGGTAGCAGCGGTAGCGAGCTACTCCACCACAGTTGATCTCTAAGCACTAAAGGCACTAAAACACAAGTAATACCGGTACGAGACTTTAGCAGTTTGGTATGCTGTGGACTGTAATTGTTTGTTTCTGTAATACTACAAGCTTGTGTTCATTAAATGACAAATATTAATAAATAGACACGAACCAGTGGCGCTGGATTCAACAAGGAAGGACACATCCCTGTGTACACTGCACTGCTAATCATCGTCTCTAAAAATATGTTTGCGTTAGTAGCAATGCGATGCCACGCACACACACACACACACACACACACACACACACACACACACACACACACACACACACACACACACACACACACACACACACACACACACACACACTCTGGGTATTTTAGCTGTCTGTATCACACAAGCTCCTTCCCTCCTCCTCCACAAACACACCTGTGGCAATGGCAGGTCTGAAAAGAAGTGGGAGGACAGGGGATATAGAGACAGATGGGTTGCTGGCACCCGCTGAAAGCCCAGAGTCTGACACTAATGGGGCCAAAGAGTGGCGCAGAGGACGGCCCTGATGCCGCCCCACAAAGCCAGCAGCAAAACATGAATTCAGCAAACAGACATTATAATGCCCTGTCGCCAAAACACAGGCAGGCCGCCGAAAACTGTTAAAAACAGGTTTTTTTTAGAAACCCCAAAAAAGGTCTCGGCCTCACACACGAGAGTGTGTGTGAGTTCTTACTGTACATCTGGTGGTTGATGTGTGAATGTGCCTCTGTTGCAGATGGACACATACGCATCGTTTTAGTGGCTGTGTTAAAGGAACTTCTGTTTTTGCAGATTTCAGCCCATTTGTTATAAATCCCATGACCGTATTCCCTTTTCTAAAGTGTGTTTCTGGTGATTTGAGCTTTTCCATTCATCCAGGCTGCCCATTGGTTGCCGTTCCTATCAGTGCAGTACAATTATTTTTGATTTTGGAAGACGGTTGGCTTTCAATTGCATTTTATTGACTCTAAATTCAGAATTGAATCAAGTTAGTGTATCTATTTTTTTAATTGTATGTATATATATATATATATTATTTTGGCATAGATGTCGATCTTTTTTCAATTGAACCAAAGTTATAACATATAGTATTTAAGATTTACTAGACGTCAAAGAATTAGAAGTAGTGAGACAATTATAAATTCAAAGTATTATTATAATTATTATTAATATAACACAGTTTCTGCAGTCATTATTGTAAAAGTTACGTTGTGTTGTGTTTTACAACGATAACAGTAAATACGTTGATGGATTAAGGGTAGTAAGTACACTGCAGTAGATTTTGAATCTATTTGAGAGTAGATTGAGGAAAATTAGCAAAATATCCTTCAAAATATGAATTCTGTTAAATATACTTAATACACTGGTGTTTCTTTTATAGGCATTAACTAGTAACTTCACAACATGACATGACACAATTATATACACTAAATTAAATCTTATACTTGAGAATTTGTTCTAGGACTGGACTGAATAAATCCTTAGTTGGCTTATTACAAATTAATTATGGTTCTGATACCTAAACTTCTGTCTGAAATAGAATACTGATCAAAATGGTGAATTTGACAGTGGCAATTTTTAAAAATCAGACAGTTGATCATTCCTGAATTGCTTTGGTCTAGAGTGTTTATACAGGTGTGCTTTTGTAATTTGATACCAACAATAAGAAATAGTATTTAATAGGAACTGGTCCAAGCTGATCAAATAAAAATTGAAATGTTTTCTCCCATATTATTGCAGGCGTACAGAAGAATATTTAATAATCCAGTAACGATTAAGGATGAAAGCAGATTTGCGAATATCATTGTGATGCCTTTTTGAGTTTCCACTCTTTCCCCATAAAAACAATGTAATCAACTAAACAACCTCTGAGTCCACCAAGTCCTCAAGGACCAATTACTTGAAACAATACTCGGCATAAAATGTTTTTAATACAAAAAAGGCTTGTTTTCCAGTAACACGGCAGCACTAACATTTACATCTGCTGTGGGCTTCTTCTCGAGTAAATGTTTTGTGATGCTGCATCCAGATTGGAACGTTACATTTCGGCAAAAGCGCGTGATTCTTCCCAAGACAAGCACGCATAAAGAAACACGTGCACGAAATATACTTCAACGAATATCTGTACTTCATATAAGCACGTAGAGCGACCTTGCAATCGATTCATTAGCCGAAAGGATCCGTTCCAGTGGGGAGACTTCATTAATCAACACATAATTAAAAGCACTGTTGAAGCATTTTATTGCAGAGATTGCTTTGCCAACAGCTTGTGTGTGTGCGTGTGTGTGTGTAGGTTCTGCCTACGTAACGAGGACTGGAACAAGTAATTCATGACAGAGTGAGGACATTTTTTGGCAATGAAGATGGCTAGGACTTGGTTTTAGGTTCAGGTTATGGTGAAGGTTATGGTGAAGGTCAGGGTTATGGTCAGGGTCAGGGTCAGGCATTTAGTTATGCTGGTTAAGGTTAACGTAAAGGGGCTGGGGAATTAATTATGTCAATAAAGGTCCCAATAAAGATAGGTGTGTGTGTGTGTTTGTGTGTGTGTGTGTGTGTGTGTGTGTGTGTGTGTGTGCGCGAAAACCTTGATAGGAATGTTTTTAAAAAGCTATGTTGATGGCTTTACAAAGCGCTCCTCTCAGGGGTTTGCAGTGATTAAACAGGATAATGTGAACACTTCATACTCATAATACGTCTGATTGTGGTTCATAATTGGGACACTCCACAACATGAATCATGTGATCACAGATTCCTTTCCGTCTACATCCGTGCATCAGTGATGAAGCAGAGCACATGGAAGAAAGAGAGGCTTGGATTTCCATGTGGCTTCATCATGGTAAGGATGTCATCAGTAGAATAAAATGGAAGATGATTTCAAGCTTTACTTTGAATACTTTCACGGGTGAGTGGTAGTGTAACTTTAAACATTTTGAAAGGTGAAGATATGTTTCCCAAAATTGTAGTTATGAGGGCTTGAATGCGTTCAGAAACTTGATGTGGGCCAGTGTGCAAACATTACATTCACATTCTATGACGATGTAGTTCATGTAAACGAGATAACTACACCACGATACAGCGAATAAATACAGTGTTGGTAAGATATACGTTGTCATCCTTCATTTTGACAGAATCAGACAAAGAAATAAAAGAGAAATAGAAATAAAGGACCATGTATCATGTAAATAAAGGAGCATTTTAAATAAAATTAAAATTCTTGACCTAACACTGCAATATAAAACACAATATATGCAGAGAATACAAGTAAATACCAAAACCAAGAAACAAGAAATGGGAAATACAAGAAATATGTACATATACATGTATGTGTATGAAACACACGGCATACAACCACAGTGGAAATAAGTGAATACAAAATGAGTACTGGGAACCATTAAGTTAAATGTTAAATATAAATATCAGAGTAGTAAGAATATTTCTTAAATTAATTAATGAATATGATCATTTTAATGATTACACTTCTTTTCAGAGGACATGGTTTTCCATGTGGTTTTAATGACACGATACAGTATAGATGGCCAACAGTCAGTGGCAGGACAAGACGGTAACCAATGGTAACTTAAGAAAATTATGGCAACAAAGTTACAACTAATATAAATAATAAAAAGTATTAAATGGATTAATTAAATATAAACAGTAAGAGTTTCTGAAAGACCTCGAAAGTATATCGGAGCTCCTTGGGATAGGCAAGGTTGACTGCATACGCCAACCCAACCAGCATGCAGCAAGCCCTCAGAATGTTAGAGCAGTCACAACTTTTAGTCCCTCTAAAACGATACCGACATCGTCTGAACCCTCCACCGTATACATTTTTATCTTTCGCGTGGTTTTGTTCCACACTGTCTTCATCAGCATCCTGAAATAGTAAGAAGATTGTGTATCGTAATACACAATTACGATAAATTGGCCTGTACAGCCAAAAGATAAGGTCCTAATTGAACATCTACCAAATTGCTTCCAACCCTTTAGAAACAAGAAAACCTGTAGCTGTCATAACTGTTGCACATAATGCACCCTATTTACATAAGTGTTTAAGATGTTTTGCAAAAGTGTTTTTTTAAAAAGCGTATAATCATTTCACCAACAAATCAAAGCATTTCAATGACCAAAGATAATGATCATGAGTCGCGTTTGTAAATATCTGTACTTTTTTTCTTTTTTTTTTAAATCGATCACTTGTGTATTGATAAATATCGCATTTTGAACTAACAGGCTGTGCATACCATCCTGCCAGTGGAGCAGCGGTGGAGAGAGAGACAAAAATTAGTCAAGTGTTGCACAGACAAAAGCAGTGCCCTTGGTTCTGATGTACATGAGGATGAGGAAACGAACACGCAGCAACTTAAGTCCATTCAAAATCCTTTTTGCAGTTCCTCCCCACATTGGTGTGGAAGCTCCAGGAACACCATCCCTTCTACTACACTGTGTGAAGATGACATGCTGACCTATTGCACTAACCTCTCTTCCACTTTATCTGACATAAGGAAACAGGTCTGTGGCAGTGGGGTGTGGTTAGACTCAGCTGTAGAGTGGGTGGAGCGGGGGTGTGGTTCAGGGAACAGTGCCGGAATGATGTCTAATCAGTCTCAGCTGGGGCTGAGGGTTAATCAGCCTCAGCTGGGGTTAATCTGGCTGTCTCTCCCCAAATAAGAGCAGGAGGGACTGAGAGGAGAGGGGGGAAGCAGAAGCTGTCACGGAGCCTGTATTTGTTTGTGACGAATAAAAGAGCATTTGGAAAGACCTCAAGCTGTGTTGCTGCCTCTGTTCAAGTCCGCGACTCACCGGGTAACAGGGAAACCTGTTACAAGGTCGTAGCGGCACTTCCCAAGGAAGCTCTGGGTCCGCTGCATAAACTACAGCCTGGTGACTTCGTGGTGGTGAAAGACTTCAGAAGGAATAACTGGAAAGCTAAGCGGTGGCAAGGCCCATTCCAGATCCTGTTGGTGACCCACACAGCAGTTAAAGTGGCAGAACGGGCCACCTGGATACACGCCACCGACTGCAAACACATCCCGGCTCCAGCTGAACCAACCAACACAGCTCCTCACTAAAAGAGCAAAAGACTCTGTGACCGACAGACTTTCATAGTTCTGTGTCACCGACTGCCGAAGCGGCTGACGGCTGTCAGCTGCCCACGAGCGTGCGACAAGTGGATAGCCACCACCAACAAGGGAGCTACCCATTCAGCACCACACCCACAAAAACACATATAGTCACACACACGTAAAGAGTGGTGTGTACAGTGTCTCTGACCTTTTTCTGTGGAAACCTCACGGTGTCAACATAGAACTGTTCACATAAACCAGTTGCTCAGGTGAATTCCATACAAACTGGTTGGCTGTAAACACCATTTCAAAAATAATGCCTGAAAGTATTCAACGATGGAATCCATTTCGCCGCATCTGCGGTACCCGTTTGACATTATGCATAGTATTTCTTGTAGTTTTCATACATCTCCATTTAATGTCATATATGTAATGTCATTCAGTAAATTTAGATCAATGTCACCCAAATATTCAATAAATGTAAATACATTTTACCCAAATATTCAGTAAATGTAAAACAATTTCACCGAAATATTCAATACATGTAAATTACTTTTGATGATATTTTAAGTAAACATAAATCATTTTCCTTGTGAAATTGATTTATATTTACTAAATATTGTTGGTCTATATAACTCATAATTTGGCGATCTATTACTCAATCTAACACATTTTAACTGTTGACTTTATTATAATTTACATAATTGTTTTGTTTATATTTAATTAATCCATTTCATACTTTTTATTAATTATATTAATTGTCACTGTTGCCATAATTTTATTAAGTTACCATTGGTCACATTTTTAAACAAACCATGTGAATGTGTTGATCAGAGTAATGCTCATCTCAGACTTTTAGCCAATCGCACTTACTGCACAGTAGTGAAGCTCTTAAGCCTTTCATATTTCCAAAGATGATGCACTGTATTTATCATCTCTGTGAGATCCTCGCCGCATAGGATCGATTTAGAAAGAAAAAAAAGCTTTCTGTGTCAGACCAATTTGGAAAATGTGCACACAGCAACTATGCAGAGAAAGAGATGGCCTTTTGAAATAAGGCTCCGGTCTGGAGTCCAGAGATGTGACTCAACCGGACACGTGGCGTACGGTGTGACTCACAAGCAGTCAGAGAACACATGCCTCCCTCTGAAACCAGTGAGGATTACAGCACTTCCAACCGGACACGCTGTGAAGACACCACAGAGACATTAACAATGTGCCGGCTTAGCGAGTGTACAACGCATCACTGCAAACAAACAAAGTCCTCCAGACCAGGGCAGCGTCGGAAATACACGAGGGCAAAGGGCAAAACTGCCCCTAAGAAATATCATTTTGCCCCTGATATCACTAGGAGAGGTGCAAAAACACCATAATTTCTTCTAATAATTATTATAATGTAATGAACTTGTCAAAAACATCGTAGCCCCTGACCCGGTCCAGTTGCCATATCATGTTTTGGATTTTCGCCTCGATTGTTGCGTGTGCGTGATGAACCGAATGGAGCTTCTTGACCTCCTGTGAGTGGGAGGAGAAATGTTCGTCGTCAACCAGCACAGGTTGAATTCCTCTGCGGACTTCATCAAGGGGAGCGACAACGTCAAGAAGCACGTGGCCATCGCCTCCGGTGAGTGATAACTAGTAGTAATTATTTTGAACTTATTTAGTTCGCTTTAGCTAGCTAACGTTAGTTAACCACTAACGTTAGTTAGCTAGCTAGCTCTGATGGTGCGTTAGCTCCAAAGGCTCGCTTGCTAGCTAGCGAACATTAGCCAGATTTAGCCACATCCTCATAAGTTACTGCCATCTTGTGGTTCACAACAATCCTCTATTTGGGGATAAATACAATTAGTTGAGACTGCAGTTGACTGGGGGTTTCAAGGGTTACATGTTTAGATTAAGTCCCTTATTAACATACTATTGTTGTTTTTGTTTGTTCCATCTCAACACAGTGGAAGACCTCATGATGATCTCACTGGATGGACCAGAAGAAGATGCAGCATGTGTAGAATCTGCTGTGAGAAGAAAGCCAGGCGGCCTCACATAAAACCCTCTGAGCAAGGCAGCAGGTCAGACCAGCAACTTCTCCAATGGCTGACAGTGACACAGATGACGATGATGAACTGGTGCTCTTTTACAAATAAGCCACTCATATGTATATGTACATATTTATTATTTGTCTACGCCGTACATATAATTTAATATTTGTTTTCATTTTCTGAAAAATTGGTTGTAAATTGAATTTAATTAATCTATGTATAGCCCTTTTATTAAGTTTTTTTTAAATTGTTATGTATGTTATAATATATATAAAAAAGTATAATTGTTAATAGTTGTTTAAAAAAAATTATAACAATAAATAACCACAAAGAAATAAGAATAACATTTAATATGATTGTCAGATTTCTGTGTTAAAAAAAATCTTAAGAAAACACTTCTGTAGACTACTGCCTAATAGTCTTCTTATTGTCATTTTATGACAGTTGCTCATATACTGTAAACCTAAATAAGTATATTTATTATTTTCAACAAAGGTTAAATGTTATTTCACAAGTTTCAAAAAGTGCCCCCAATTTTTTTATAAATGCCCCTGGATTTCAATCAGTGGGGGCAAAAATTGCCCCCGAAAAAAAATGTACATTTCCTACCCTGGACCAGGGTCAGTAGTTGGGATTAAAATGCTGACTTTTGAGAGGAGAGATGTGAACATCTGAGGATAGTCTCCGGAAAATATAAAGCAACCAAAAATACGGACATTGTTCTCAGAATATTCTGGGTTGACTGTCGAAACTTGAAACTCTGATTAGTGAAATAGTTTTGTGTAAAATACAACAACCTTTATTTATACATATTATATAGTCAGTGTATTTATTGCATAGAGATATATTATTAAGAAAGCAGTCATTTAGCTATTTAAGAGTGCTGGACGCTCCTGTCTTCATTTTAGGCATTTTAGACTGTTGCATCCAGTGAAACTTTAAGCTGTGAAATGACCACGTATTGGAAGTGAAGTACAAATACAGGATATAGATCCCAAAGTCAGTTCAAAGCTGTTTTTTTATGCCCTGTGAAACTCCTGAATGTCTCCTTCAGACATTTCGATTAAATTCATGATCTCCTTAAATGCTTATTATTCCAGCATTAGATCACTGGTGGGAGAAAAACACATGCGTCCTCCTGCCTGCTCAACACTGTGATGTTGTGGGAAATCCATGTGTGGATATGTCACTTTGATTTCCAGTTATGAGAATATTAGATCATGCACTGTAATGTACTGTTAGCCTTTGACGTAATTGACCCAAAGAGCTTCAGACAGTGTTTTTAATGAGACCTGTCAACGCCGTCTCATAAAGGGGAATTACTGCTTCACTTTACATCAAACCAGGGGACGCAGAATCCCGGGTGAGAGTCCGCTACGCCCGCCTGTCTGCCTCAAACTTACTTAATGTTTGATTATTGTATTCTTGACCTTCCGACTTGAAAATTATTTAGCAGGACTGGGTTTATGAACTGCAACATATCACTTCTGTATTTGTGAGCAAAGTATAAGCCTTGCCGAAATGGAGCAAAAGCGAGGCGGAATTTCCAAATAAGGTGGGATAGCATGGTTGAATCCACTGTATATGAGATATTGATATAAATTGTGATGTTCTGGAAAGTCAATTGAAAGAAATGTTTGTTTTGAACAATCCAAAAGGGTAAATTACCTGACACATCAAGGAACATATGAAACCGCTCTGATCATTGATGTCCAGCTATGCCCACAATAGACTAATAAACAAATATCAACAATAAAATCATCTGATGGTGTCAGCTTTATTGTAATATCCCCCACCCCTACTTTCAAAGTACATCAAAGTAGGGGCGGTCACAACGGCTGCAATATTCTGGCTATTTATTTTATTGTTGTTAAGCGATTGATCCGATTGAATCTGTTGTGGCGTGTGATTCATGCGCATGCATCGCTTTTGGATATCTAGTAAAAAGAAATATTCAACTTCCAAAGTGTGTTTGTTTTGCCCGGCTCCTTCCATCAGGCCTCCGGCCACAGGACCGTGGCTGGAACAATATCAAATGGCTCCAGGCTGTGGATTCAAATGCTTGACCATTCCCATTGGTTTGGATTCAAACGGTTGATTGGAAAAGGTCCTTGAACATTGAAGTCAGGCCGAGTCAGAGCCGGCCAGCAGCCATTCAGTGACATTACTTTAGAAGAAACTCTTTTCACAAAGGATGCCACGCGTCCCGTTTTAACAACGATGATTAATGTGACGCCGTTTGGGAAATTCTCTTTTCGTTTGCCTTCTTCCACAGGGAGGTGAGAGAGCAGGAACAACCGGAGCAGTTTTCCTGGAGGACGCTTTAGCTTCTTTAACTTAAAATACATTCTGTGCTGAAGTAGAGTCTGCTATATATGTGGCTCTCATCCTGAAGTAAAGGTCTGGACCCCAGAAGGAGTAGCAACATAAATCTGACTAATGGGATAGGAAATGAAAAATATAATCCATGACGCTAGCAATCAGTGTAAATCAAAGAAAAGGACCGAAAGATACTCTGTGTTTGTTTCCTCGACATCGTGATATTGAAACAAACTCGCATGAAGGATGTGGATCATTTAACCGACCAGGAAACCGCTCCACTGTCACAGTCTGTCACGCGGTGTGATTGAGTGTCTTAATGTGCTGCCGTTGCTGCAGATGCTTAGGTCTGGGTATCGGTACTCAATACCTTTAAGTACCGAGTGCTGTAGTATCAAAACTTCTGCAGTCAGACAAAACCGCCAATCAATCCTTTTTGTGCCCCGATTGAGGAAAACAAAAGGGGCTATTTGAATGTTTTTTGCTCGCAGCCAATCACAAGAAGCTTGTATTTAATGTGCCGTATGGTTGGCCCACCAACGCAGCAGCCACAACCTATGCGGTCTGAACATAGCCATCTCTAAGCTGTTTGTTTTGGGCCGTGAGGGCTATGACGCTACATCCCAGCAAATAAACTTTGAGCTCGGGGATCATCATGACTGGAAGCATATCTGTCTTTTATAATTCTTCTGTATTCAAAATACCTGGATGTGGACTCGATGTTCAAAGTCTGGTAACCAATTATAACACACTGGCATCATTCTGTTAAAAAAAGGCAGTGTTTACTTGGCTGTTGAATCCTGTATAGTAGCAGAACAGAAGAGGATGCAAGGTAAACACCTTATAGCGTCCCCCCCAGGGGCCAGAACAGGGAACAGCATGATGTAAATATGTGATTTTACTTTTTAGAAAGTATTCTTTTCTTGTGCTTGCCGTGATACTATTGTGTTGAGTAAATTTGAGGTGTCAAAATCACTGCAGGAAGGCGGTTTCTGCGATCAGTACCGTGGCTTGTAGCTTGGACCGATTCCGAGGCGTCTCAAAGAAGCCTGGCGCTCAGTGCCAGGCAGATGGGACGAGGTGTGGAATAATTGAACAGTTTAGCAGAAACCTGTGGTTCACAATAAACCAAATGATTCTCACAGTTTGTGACAGTCAATTAAGCTGCAACCCAAAAGAACAGGAGGATGTCCAACCAGTGTCGAATGTAAATGTAGTCGATTTAAGCAACACCTTCCTCACTGAGTGCTATATTTGTTCCTTTGACATGACTGATGTAGTTGGAGGTAAGGAAGAACTACAGGCGGTTAACTTGGTATTCTAGGCTCTGCCTCTGGTTAGCCAGGGGGCGCCATGAAGACCTTCTTCGGGATACCAAAGATAAACCGGAAAATACAATCAAGAACAAAAGGGACGACATGGCAGATGACCATCGAGTCATTCTAAAGTGGGGCGTTATTTGTGAAAGGTGAAAATGGAAGGAGTGAAGCTGTAATGCGGTGCCAGTTGACAATGTGGAAAATGAGAAAGAGTTGTTGCAAGTATGGGCATAAGTCAGAGACACTATCTTTCGGCTGGGGGTCAGTTACCCTCATGCATCCTGGTACATCCTGGTATCTTTTCAGGCGCTGCTGGCACGGCTTTTTCAAGCAGGAGAACTCGGCTTCACTTTCTCAGTCAATATCGCATCCACTGAAGAATGTATGACTTATGGAAATCCACAGAACAGGTGTTGAATGTTCCCTTTTCCAAAAAACAATATACAGTATATTGTATTAAATATTTCTCAAAATAAGTATTACAAGGTAGACACCTTGTAATACTTATTGGGTCTATGCTACACACACACTCTTCAGTCGTTAGTCAAAACGTTTTGAAGTTGAGGACTTGATTTGTTATTTTGGACCGTGGGACAATTTGGGACTTTGCCATAATATGAAATCTTAATGATCCATATTAAGGAGAAGGCGAGCTGGCCAAAGCCAGAACAGAGACGGCTTCCCGACACTGAGTCTTGCAGGAAGAGTTCACAGCATGCTGGTTATGCAGAGTCTCCGTGAGACAGGTCAGTCAAACAGGGGAACCGGATGCAGTCGCAAGGGAAGAGAACATGCCCAGGTCATATGTGCAACAGGCTCTCATTGGTCCAGGCTGCTGCACCGCAGAATACACGACATGTCAGATGCTACGGAAGATTTCATCCCTTGCATCTTTCACTGCACTGCAGATAACTTCCCCAAAAGCAATTCACATTTGACTATATGCCAGAGAAGACACTCATCTGTAGCGACACAAATGTCCATAAGAAAGCGACTCTATGGTGGCAGTTATATCACTTTGCTAAGTGGGCTGTTTTAGAGGCCATTTCTCATTTTGAGCTCAGCGTTTGTGCTGACGCATTGATTCTTTCTGTTGAAATGGAGGCATGTTTCCTGACCCCCGGAGCTTAGCCCCTCTTCTGAAAGTATAGAGAGGGATCAAGAGGGACACAGCTGAACTATTGTCCAGCAGACTGAGATTAGAAAAACAAACAAGTGAAGCAACAATAGAAAACCACAACTTCCAAGCAGCTTTTCTACAATACATCTGAGATCAATACAATCTGAACCAGAAGAAGGCAATCTCCAAAATATATAAAAGTTACAACAAGGAAAGAAATATTAGAAAGCCTTTGGCTGAATAGTTGAAAATACAACATGTCTTCACCGCAGTCTTCAGGTCTCCGTCAGGGAACAACAAACAACCCACTTACAGCAACTCATGGGATTGAGGTCTCAATGAGGATTTAGACGTCATGTGTTTTTTGGAAAGATGTCCCTGTTTTTTTCCCACACCTGATGTAAACACCTATATAAAGGGTAGCTATTATTTTTTTTTGTTTTCATTACTTTCATTTAGTTTCACGTGTCATGAAGTAAGTATCGAGGTCATGTGATTGCCTCCCATTGGCTACTGCTACTACATGTTGACTGTTTGTTATTAGCCCTGACAAAGACCCACAGTTGTCATGTTGGATTGAAATGGAGAATCGAACAAGACAGAAATGCCAAACATGCTCTGGTTACAACTTCTTAAATGTGAGGATTTATTAGGTTTTATACTTATTTAATATGTAGCCGTTTCGGATGGTTGGTTGGATAGAACAAGCAACTTAAAAAGGTAATCTTGGTCTGTGGGAACTTGTAATTAAACTTAGTTTGAACATGTATGAATTGAAATAAACAATTCAAGTATCCACGTATGAATCAATACTCGTAGGGTAGAAACAGAAATTGAATATATTTAAAAAGATTTCCCTGAAAAGCAATATATGTACTCATTCAAAAGAAAGTCTGACTGTGAGCAAACAGCCCCCCCCCCAGGAGCAGAGTGATAATGTGTGGAGCCGGACCTTTCTTTGATGACAATGTCACGCAGTTCTGATCGGATTAGTTTTCAGGCCATTGATCTGCGTTGCTCTATGTTGCCCTCCCTTTCATTCTATACGCTATAAGCTAATTAGGCTATGAGCACACTCTCATACCACTTTGCTCTCAGCCCACCAACCCCGCCAAAAAAGAACACGCTTGAGAGTGCCTTGTGCACGTGCTCTTTCATAAACGGACGTGTTGTGTGCCTCAGTGTGCATGTGAGCCTATTTGTCAGTATTGACGAGTGGCTCCCACTGCGGCGAGGTGATGATGATTTCATGGCCCACATTGCCGCAGCCTAATCCATTTCTCACCGTGCTGGTGGATCCTAATGGCTCAACGTAGGGCGGTCGGTGGGATGGGATGTTCTGCCCGGCACAGATATCGATTGCATCGACACCCAATGGCCCGAAGAGCCCGAGAGCCCGAGAGCCTGGCCTACTTCTCCTGGGTGCATCTAGACTAGGGACGCCACGCGGCGTTCAGGCCAAGTAAAAAAAGTAAAAAAGCATCTGGCTGCTGTACAAACAACCATTTGCATGCAGGGCATGTGAGCATGGACGTTATTTTACTCCTTTGTATTCTGCAGACAATATACTCAACGGTGTATTCAAGGCTCATTGCTTTTTGTTTTCTGCAATGTTTACTGAAAAAGTCGTTTTCAGATTTTCCCCTTCTGTCAAAAATATTATCATATTTACGCTCTGTTTGATGCCAGGAGAAGGCCCCCATCATTATAGCCCATACACACACACACAACAATAATAATAATTTTCCAGAATATATTTCAAACACTTCTCGTTGTACCACAAAGAAAAAGGGAGGGAACATAGGTAGGAACTAAAAAGAACGACACAAAACAGGCCCCAGTGTGTGCCTGTAGCTGCAGCACTTTTCTCCCTGATCACTACGTAGTGATGTGCTGCCTCTTTGAGGCAGTTGCTCTAAATCTTCCCTTCCTGCATGCCACCCCTCTGTTACCCCTCCATCCATGACGGAGTTTGATTCACAGGAGCCTTTCACTGCGACTGTCAGAAGAAAAAAACAGCCACACTGATTGATTAAAACGTAACTTTTAGACATTCCAATGTCCGTTCTTTGTCGGGCAGAGACAACGAATTGGTACGGCTCGGGACTGTGTGTGTCTGTGAGTGTGTGTTTGTGTGTGTGGGGCCATGAGTGAGGGGAGACCATGAAAGTCAATAGGCGATATGCAGCAGTTCAAAGGTGTCAAGACCCCTCTACTGATACTGCCTAGGAAACCCAATACTGTATACCAACGCACTGTCGTCTTATTTATTTTTCTACATGTCTGTGCATGGCAATATGGTATGGTTAAAGATGCAATATGTACAATATCTAGCCATGTGCTCCAAAGTAATAGGCAGCAGCCATTAACCAACCGGGCCCATACGATCTAAATGTACAGTTATCAGCCAACTAAGCAACAGCACCGGCATGTGTACGAAACATTGAAACTCAAAGCTCTCTTTTAATCTTTTTAGGGTGCTGTTTTATGATTTAATGTGTTTCTAATGTCTGTTTTGCACCTGTATATTTTATCTGGATTATTATTTATTTTGGATTTGATCTCCTTGACTCTGAAGCACTTTGTGAGTGGTGTCTGTGAAAGGTTTGATATAAATAGACTTTGCTATGCACATTCAGCGGATATGGAGCAACGAGGGCATTCGTTTTGAGTCTTGTTTCTGGCCATGAATCCAATGAGGAAGCCCAATATTGACTATTCGTTTATCTCTGGTTTGGTCATCGCCGACACCAACAATTCTTTAGCTGCTAATTGCTCCACTATTTTCACAAGATTGCTGCTACATTTTGACTGTCTGCTGCTTGGTGCTGAACAGATGGTGTAAAGTGTGTGCGTGTGGGTGGGGGTCTGCTAAAAACATCAGCCAGCTGAGTCCCGAATTAAAGGGCCACACACACCAAACCGGCATCAAAGAACTGGCGCCGACGGAGGACGACTGTTGCGTTGCCTCATGTCGCATTTTTGTTGGACAAAAAGAAAACAACGAACAGACAACATACAACTAACGCGTACGTTCTGCACCTGCATGACAGGAAGAATAAAACTCAAGTCGTTGTGATGACACATGCATGAAACAAAGCAGTGTTTGCCAAAACATTTTCACGCCACTCTGCCCTCGCCACTTCACTCCAGATGGCCATGCCATTGGAATAGTCTGATGAGATGAAGATGAAAAATGAAAAAAGGAGCCCGTTCAACTGAACTGGTTTCGCTTGCTTTCCTGATTCTCTTCTCCTGCTCTGATTCCCTTCAGCTGAACAGCAAATCGGAGTGATTTCTCTCACCAGCGTGCCCGGTTGTCTGAAAGGTTTTTCCGTCAAGGTCACTGAAGCTCACTGACGGCCTGCAGTGGGCCGACGGTCACTGTTGATCAGAGCAGTAAGGCTGGAAAAACAAAACAACGAGGTCGAGCTGAGGGGAACTGCAGAGTCGCTCCATGCAACACCATTTACACATCTTGTACCTGGTGTCCTTATCGATGTCTTTATTTATGATGTTTTCATGACGGTCATGCTATATTATGTGCTGTAATGGTGGTTAAAGTTCTCTATTTTATGTTCTTTGTGCAAAACATAGGGACCATAAAGGCTTCACTCATTCATACAAATAGTCAATTAATAGTCATTTTAATACTTTAGACTGTAGCAGATATTGTAGCAAGAAGCAACAGGAAAGAAACCGTTGAAGGGGATCTCCATTTTCTTGTAATTGCTGATGTAAAAAACTGAGGAAATGAATAATTCATAGGAGATATGCTTTAAAAGCCATGAAAATGTACCTGTAATTTCTTTAATTTGATGTATTTACTGACCCAAACAGGATAATACAATGAAGAATCATTATAGCCAACAAACTTTTAAGAAATAGGCTATTTGATTTGATCAGAGGGGCAGCCGGCTGCGATTCCTGAGCCATTTCGTCTGAAATTGTTGTGCAGGGTGAGGTCAGCATTAATTGTTCAACATTTTCCCAGAACTGACAGTGTTCCGTGAATGTGTGTGTTGTGGCAGCTTTAATGTTTGTGCGAGCATGTGTTTGTAGGATGAAGGGTTTACAATCTGTAATCCCTCGCTCTGTACGCTTTACGTCCTGCAGTAGAGCAAAACGACCAGCCTCGAGAAAAAAAACCTCAACTATAAAGTTATCAGCAGCTTCAGACTTGTACTTCTTACAAGAGGAAATAACTCATTGTGAGAGGAAACCTCCCATTCTACACCGCTGATATCATTCCACCGACATTAAAACAGACCCAGACAAAGCTGCTTCCAGACAGTTTTTCAAGAGTTAAGCTGATTAGCTGTGTGTGTGTGTGTGTGTGTGTGTGTGTGTGTGTGTGTGTGTGTGTGTGTGTGTGTGTGTGTGTGTGTGTGTGTGTGTGTGTGTGTGTGTGTGTGTGTGTGTGTGTGTGTTGATTAGTATTCCCGCTCATAGTTCTGAGGAGCTGGCCTTTTTTATCAACATTAAAGACTCCACCGGAAACCATTTGGTTGAAATGTGGCGCACTTTCAAATAATAATATATAATTACAGATTACAAGTCGCAGAGAGAAAAGAGACGGAGATACTGATCCAGAGGAGGAACGGTGCCTTTTTAAAAAAAAATAGGGACTTATCAGCATTCCGCAGCTTGAGGAGCGACAAAATACAAAGTGTCGAAGAAGACAATGAGATGTGAGGTAGGTGTGTGACTGACAGGAGAGGTAGAAATAGAGAAATGAAGACGCACCCACTTCCAAATAGTGTAAAATCAACTTGAAAGCCTGCTTCATCTCATCAGCGCAGACAATGTGGAGACAAAATAATGCAGACAGATGCGTGGGCTGTCATTTCCCAAAGCACTCTCCTCTCTGCTTCTACCTGACACACACCAACATATGTATATATATATATATACTCTGTGTGTCTCTCAGAGCTGATACGCATGCATGAGAGAGAGACAGGAAGCCAGAGACCGGGAGGTCTGGATCACACCACAGGTCCCTCATACCGCACCACTTTACTTTGAGTGGCTCTTAAACCACAAGCACTAAAAGCGTGCGCGCACACACACACGCACACACACAAACTGAGATCATGCTAGGTAAGCCTTACTCAACTGGACTGTATATAAAGCCCGTGGGCAACATTGACGTCATTAAATCATCTATTTCAGTCTTCTTGTCCCAGTTTCAAAGTACCTCCCATACTGAAAGCTAATGAGACATGTTGTAACTTTTTCTGAATGTTTACCAGAGCTCCAACATCTGTATACACCGCCGACGGACCATTTTTCACTAAATGGTGAGAACAGACCTTTTTTGACTTAGCAGGAAAAGCGCTTGATCCCCAAGTCCCGCCCCCTTCGACGAGACAATTATAGCGTAGAATTGACCAGCTCACGACCATGGTGTGACAACTATCCGCCTCTTCTCCAAAAGACTCTCATTGTATTCGGTCCAGATATTCTTCTTTATTAGGCTGTTTTTTTTTGTGGATTTGGAGCTGGTCGCGGTTAAACGCTGTGCAACAGTGATACTCGCTAAGCGGGGAGGTTGGAGGGACATTATTATCCTTCAAACACACATTGTCTGCTTCTCTCTGGAGTCATTTTGCCAAAGGTCAGATGATATTCAGGGAGTGCAGTCAGTGACAGTGTGGGCTCCATGGTAACTCTGACAGCTTTTCCTGGCACGAAAAGTCTAAATGTCTCACTTCAAAAAAAAAAAAATTGTAAATATCTACAACAACAAATGACATCTAACCAGACATTCAGCCAACTAATCGGCCAAAAGTTTAAGAGAACATGAAATGATTTACCAACCACGGAAATGACACAAAACAAAATGTATAACTTACAGGTGAGCCTCCCAGGAATGTGTCTTTATATGCGAGGGCACTTCACACGAGAATGCATTAGCGGAAACACCCACAACGTCCAGCCTCGTGACACTGCCTCCGCTGAGTGAACGCTAAATGCTGATATTGTACATGATAGCGGGGAAACAGACTGACACCATGAGTCAGTATTGGGAGTGGGTGACGACGGGGCTGAGTGCCAACAAGGAGCTTTTATGATATAATGAACCTGACGACTGCATCACTTTGCATTCATTAAATATATCAGTAAATCGCCGCTCTCTAGTACTGCAGATCTCTGCAGTAATGTTTGTATTCAATTGCTCACTGCACCCCCCGTTTGAAGAGACAGCTTCTGTTCTGTTTTAGGATTTGTCTTTGATTTAAACTGCCTTCAATTATAGTTTTCCCCTCCCTCTTTCTGGTCGTTTTGCCTCAAAATGAGCTCTCCCTGTGGGAGAGACAAATGCAGTGACCGTCTAAAATGGCTCTCGAGGGGCAGTTTCCTCTACTCCACCCTCTCTTTGCCATTTACAAGTGAGCACTGATTTGGTGACTTGTAGGTCAAACGACGTCTAGACGCGTGAATTAAAACTGTCCCTTCAACAGCGTAAATGACTATAATTCAACGTGTAATTAGGACCCGCTTAAAATTGGAATAAAAACACTGAAATGCTGCTGAAAAAATGATTATAGAGATCCGTAAAGCCCAAATTTAGATCACTTTGACCTGCAAATTACCAAAATCGATGGTTACCCCGTTACTTTCACTCTAATCTTAACCAATTTAACTGTCTCCTATATCGTTGCTCCGTCATCAGCTTTTTTTAGATCCACTAATGTGGAAACTGTTCAGAGAAACATAATCCGGTCTTGGCAAGATCAGTGCGTACATTTGACCAAGAAAAGAGATTTTGGGTGGTTTTGCAAACATCGACAGTAGAGATGTGGAGATGTTGCCATCTTGGTTTTGGTCCGTCTCCATAATCTAAAATGTTTACTGATGTAATAAATCAACAGAGAAGAACAATACAATTGGACTTCTTTTTGCAAACAGATGGAGCCGCCCCCTGCTGGCCATTAGCTTCTTGGTTCTAATGCAACTTGTGAGGGTAAAGCTGTTAAACACATACACATACACACATACACACAGACAGACAGACAGGCAGACATCAGGGTCAAAGAGAAGGTATGAGTCAAGGAAACTGACTCAATGTTGTCACATCCATCCCCTCTCCCTCTCCCTAAGGTTTCGTTTATAAATGCCTTCCGGCAGGTGTGTCAGTTCGTTTGTGTGTGTGTGTGTGTGTGTGTGTGTGTCTGTGTGTGTGTGTGTGTCTGCTGCCTGCCTTCAACATCACATGGACACACACATGGCATGAACACAGAAGCTTCCCCTGCCTTTCGTTACCCAGCTGTCTCTGCTCTCCCTCAGGTCCACTGTGACGGAGGAATCCAACCAAGAAGAAAAACACGGACGAATCAACAGTGCAAGAGGTTAGCAGCTTCTCCCCGAGCTACGCAGCACGAGCCTCCAGAGCCTGTAGATCGGCACTAACCTTGTAGCTGCAAGGTCCCCGTGTTCGCTTCCAGATGGGGACTATTGCAGCATGTCGTACTCCTCTCTCTCTCGCTCTCAATCTGCATTTTCCATCTCTGTGTTCATTTTGATGTCATTTTCAAAAGATAAAGTACCAAAACCAGAAACCTTCAAAGAACGGGTTGTATGTTCATAGACTGCTGTACTGATGACATACTGCCCACACTGTTGGTGTGCCACACAAACAGGCCGCATTTTAGATCATCACATCACTTGGCATTCATCAACTGTCAATAGCCCACATTAAATGTGCCATATGGACAAAATAAGTATTTAAGATAGATGTGGCAATCTGGGAGGGGTGGGGGGTGGGGGGGGGGCATATTAGATCAATTTAAAGCTTTTCTGGGGAGTTTAATCACATCAATACTGTGAAATAGGATGGTGTTGTTTGAATGTGCATCACTTGCTGATAGTGTGCGATGCCAACCTAATCAAATATGCTGTGTTTTTCTTTTCTTTTTTCTTTTTTTTTTTAGATAAAGCCGCTGCAGTGCCTCAGTCGGGCTCGGGTACATTGGCAAGCAGCTCCAGTCTCTAAAATAATGTGACTGTTGACCTCAAGTCATTATGGGATTCAACAACTCTGCAGTTATTAACTTTACAAAACACCACTGCCACCATCAGTTTGACTGCACGTGGTTTATGATGGTGTATTGTAGGTTGTACCAACATGCTTATCTTATTTATTTGTAACAAAAACAGTTGACGTGTTTCTGATAAATAATGCAGGACCTCATTAAAAGGACTGCTAACCTTGACATCATTGTGTTCTGCATTTGCCCTTAATTATTGCTTTTAATTTGTAATTGAAATGTGCTACTGGTTTCACCTGCTGTGTACGTATCATGTGTGTGTAGCAAAGCAGCAACAAAGGTTCACATTTATCTTATTATTTCTTACAGAGGCACTTTTTATTTCTTTTTCAGAAGACGGCTCCTCTGTTTACAAAATGATGGACTATGGATAATGTTATTGATGAAATTACAATAATACCAATTACAAAAGGGACAGTTCACCCCAATGTCGTGTTGGAGAGCCTTTTCTCCAGTGCAATGGGACTATATGGCATATATGACTATAAGCGTATGGAAGCGTGCGTCTCCGCTCAATACTGCTTGCTCACCAAGCACCACTGGGCGAGCTCATGTTACAGCGCAGCCGAGAAGGAAGCCACTCGTGTTTACATATCTAGTGCTGTCAAAATCCTCTTGACCACGAGTAGATGCACGATGGTGAGACCAACTGTCTCTTTCTACCACCTGATAACTGCAGGCGTAGTTTGGTAGAAAGAAAATAGTTCCGACATGAAGTTTTTCCCTAATGTATTTCAATCTCCAAAAAGCAGGAAACTCACACCAAAACATTCTAGATTAACGAATAGCACTACAGGTGAGAGGATAAATATGTATTTTAGATTGTTGGGAGTGAACTGCCTTTTAACCCCCAACTAATCATGGATGTAGAATCATGAGCACAAAAGCACAGCATTTTTTGGGGTTTAACGTTAAGCTTTGACCAGCTTTCTCTTAGTGTGGCCGCCCACCAGTGTGTATGGCCACAGTTTATACAGGGACCGAGGCAGAAAGAGGTGTAATGGGCAGTGACTAGCATAACTGCTCCTCTGGGGGAGCTAATGATCGGAGGTACACCGAGCTATTATCAGAGCCTCCGTGAGAGTAATTCCTCCCATGAAACCTGCTCTCCTGCTCATACAGAGGTGACAGAGGCCTCTCGCCGCCTGATGGGCCCTCCAGACAAGCACGCACTACTGACGGACGGCGGAGGTCAAAGCAGAGTATCGAGCGTCGATGCAATAAAACCACATGGTGACGGAGCCATGAAGCTGCCTGAGACACAAGTGAGGGAACGTCCCAAAGAAGGTACGAGCCAGAGTGACCAGTGAGTGTGTGTGTGTGTGTGTGTGTGTGTGTGTGTGTGTGTGTGTGTGTGTGTGTGTGTGTGTGTGTGTGTGTGCGTGTCTGGCTGACATGTAATACATCTGCTGGACCTGATAGCCTTGGGTTCGGAGAGTGAAGGTAATAAAACATAAGGGTACTCACCCCGATCTGAGAGCGGCACCACGAGACCGTTACATCTCCCAAACACTTGACCTGTCCTGAACCTGTCATCTGCACAAACACACTACTCCAGGACGACAGGTACACTAGAGCTTGCTGACTAAGGTTGACAGTATACTCACACACACACACACACACACACACACACACACACTCACTCACTCAGTTGGGGTTAATGGGGTGACAAGCTGAGGGCGAAGGCCTGCATTACAACCTCACCATGTTCAAAAAACACACTGTGTTATCCTGGAAGGATGCTGCTGTTTCAAGACAAATTGAAGCTGTGGTTGGTAATATTGAGAAACCAGCACGAGTACGCTTGATTTAAAAAAGCATCCAATAAATAAAACCAGCCCGTGTTACCAACTCTTTTTAGTAATGAGCAGCACAGGCTCCAAAGGCTGCTAAATCCAGTCGGCAACTCTGAACTATATGTGATAGTCATAACTAAGTTTCTTTGTATTTTCTCAATTGAATTAGTCTATATGAATGAATCGATTGACTGTTCGCAAAGCCCCGCCTCCCCGCTGCCACTGCATCAGGCTGTCAGAGCTACCACGGAGCCCACGCTGTCACTAACCGCACTCACTGAAGAAAGATGATGTAACTGGGAAAATAAAAGATTTCAGTCAGAAGCAGACAGATGGGTCACACAATGTTCTTTGAAGGAATACATCCAGGATGTCAAACTCATTCAGCAGCGTGAACAAAAAACAGGTACAAAGAAAGTTAGAGATAGAAGCTAAATTAAAAAACACAATTTGGAAAAATAATGAAGGGGAATAAAAGCACCAGTTTTATGAAAGCCCTGAATGGTGTATTGACCAATCGTGTTGAAAGCTCAGCCACACACACCGTTTCCCTGAATTCTCTCCTCTTTAGATATGACATTAATCAAATCAGCAGAGGACACGCAGAGGACTGAACAGGATACTGGTGATAATTGTGTATTGGATTCTGACAAACACACCAGCTGTGGACAAATGAAAAAAGGTCCAACTCAATCTCTTTTACCCCCCGACCCCTTTCCTCCCCTCCTTCTCCTCCTCCCTGGTTTCTCTTTTTCCACTAGTGCGCTCAATCCATCACTACAATCCGTTAATACAAACGCAACTCGAGCAGCAACAATCCAGAGATGAAATAATAACCCCCCCCCCCCCCCCCCCCCCCACCCTCCCACCTTTCAGCGTGAAGTCAATTATCTGTGTGCGGTTGGTTTTAAGTCTCTAAACATGGCACATTGTCAGGGATCATAGTCTGTGCCGGGTCAGAACTCATCACGACCGCGGCAGCTTAGCTTGACCCTGGCAATATCAGGATAATTAACGCTCCTCATATTCCTGCTGGAACCAGGCGGGACAGAGCTTTAGTGTCTGCTAGTCTGATAACGGACATGCCAGAGATATTAGATGGGGCTTCACCCCCGGATGGTGTTACAACATAAGGCATACAAATTATGTTACGCCACCGGTATTGTCCTTCAGTCTTCAATCTTCCTAAGAGATCGCAATCCTCCCCCTTCACTCGGGGTAATTGCCTCTGTATCGCAGTGGGAAGGGGAGGAGAAGATGTGGATTTTGTATGAATCACAACCTTCAGGAACGTTGTAGATGACTTCCAACTCCACTTAATTGACACAAAATCCAAATACGCGTGGGTTGGTCGCAGATATTTTGCCCACGCATATGTCTACGCTGCTGAAAATACAACAAGAAGTAGGACAGGTTAGAAACTCTGTTTCCGTTAACCTACATTAATGATGACTTTTCTTCATAGATATTACAAGATGTACACCGTCGGCAGGCTTAGGGAAATGTTCTCAAAATGTTTTTTAGTAATTTCTGGCATTTCCATTTTCATGAGACGTCTTTTAAAAATATATTTCTTTGTGAATGCGTTTTCGACACAAGGCTTTTAAAAAAGCTCTCTATTGTCTATGTCCTATGCCTTCCCAGAGCCTCAGTTTCTTAGCCTGCTTGCCTAATTCCATATCCACCCCCCATTGTAGCAATCCACAGAAGGCAGAAGGGAGGAGAGAAGCAAAGGGACAGTCAACAAGAGAGAGGGAAAGAAAGAAAGATGCAAACAGCTGTTTTCACGAGCCTCCGCCGGCTGATTAATAAATGTGTTTTTTAGAGTTTTGAAACCTTGACCCGTCCCTCCAGAAGCGTTTAAATTGGCTTCCGTCGGCAAAGTCCTCTTTATGTGCGATTCGTGGCTCTGAGACGAGACGGAGACCTTTCGCACTCGGGAGAAAAACGAGTTGCTGTTCACGCGAAAGTCAAAACTGTCACACTTTGAGAGACAAAGCGGCTGCTCACAGATTCTGACCCGGCTTCCCGTTAGCCGTGACTGAACACCAGGCCGAAGCACCGGCCGAACGGATGTGCCACAATACGGCAAAAAACATCCTTACCAGCCATCAACTCGCCCACCAATGGATACAGGGCTACATTACATTGCATCAGACCATAATACGTCACTCGGTGTGTTTACTCTGCCCAATAGGTGGAAATGGTCAAAGAAAGTCCGCTTACAAAGGGCTCTGCCTCCTTTCTTTCTCTGTGCTTTGATAATTTCCCAAAACTCCAGGGTTAATGGATTGCTGCGCTTTGAGGGAAAAGGACATCATGATTGGAAAAGAAACATGTCTGAGGACTTTTAATAAATGACACATTTATTTAAAAATGTCCTTTCGATGAGGTCATCGGTGGAAGATTAATTCTAAATACTTTTCAGTATTTTATTGGGGGGGGGGGGGGGGGTTGACGGATGGCTGACGGATGGCTCTAAACACGACAATACACTGAAACCCTGGACTCCTTCCGCAGTGCAACGTTGCTACTTGTTAGATTCCTGCAGTTCAACAACCTTTGTATGAACACCAAGCTGCTGTGTGATCCAGACATGTTGCCTTACGAGGCGATAACGCTCTCTCTTCTTCAATTATTCAAACACGGGGACGCTCGACAGGCTCTGCTGCCCATCACGTATAGCGCCAGCCAACGGGAATATATGGTAAAGTCGTGCATCACTTTTGCTTGGAATCATCCCCCATATCAAATAATGACATGCATCGCTTCAAAATGTGCAACTAACCGCGACACGAGCTCCGCTTCCTTCACACTTCCTATCACACTCTTCATTTTTTATTTTATTCCTCAGGTTTATGCATCACTTTTCCTGGTGTTGAACGAGTGGCGGACAGCAGATGGTGTTTGTGTGTGTGTGTGTGTGTCGGTAGGAGATAGGTAAGGCAGCTCCACAGTATCGGATGATCTGCAGGGGCCTCCTCTTGTCCCAATCATAAAAGAGACATCTGGGCCGGCTAACGGATCGCTGCTGGTCAGCGCTGTGTGTGTTGGGAAGGATGTGATGCAATCTGCCCGACACACAAAAGAAGATTTAGTTTGCTGCTGGTGGCGCACTGTCTCAATATGTGAGTGATTAAACCCGGGCCATTGTAAAGGCCTACACGACACCAGTGGGAATTAAGGACCCCCGCTGTTTTCACTCTGCTCCTGCTCTGGAAACTAAAAAGATCAGGGGACCTGACAACATGCCAGGAAGTGTTTTTCTCAAGAGGAGATTATTTAATCGTCCCTCCTTGTGCTTACGTCATGCTTTAAAATCCCTTTTCTTCCTCCTCCTCCAGCAGAGCAGTCATTGAATGGCCACTAGCGTCAGGCGGTGGAGGAGAATCTTCCTGAATGTGTGTGTTTCTGAGTGTGGAAGTCTCTACCAGAGACTTACAAACGACAGCGCAATACAAAAGGTTAATTGGGAAGGCAGATACGATCTCACCGTTTCTACATGTGTTCCACGGCACACCTCTCTGTAAATAATTACAATGGTTCTATGATTATTACAGTGTGACGGTGATGAATGCAAATGCAGACTCCCCGGTTCTGATTGCATTAAAAAGTAAACTTCTTTTGCTCAGATTCTATGCATATAGAGCAGGGGAGTCAAACTCATTTTCACCGTGGGCCATATCAGCATCATGGCTGCCCTCAAAGGGACGGTTGTGACTGTAACACTGTATAATTGTAACGACACCCGAGCATATTGTTAAATAACTGCCTTTGCATTTGAATATTGTTTATTCGAGTGTAAAAATCTTGTACATGCATTTATGTAAATGTCAAAAAATATATGTAAGCAAATTTCTCTAATATTCTAACATGAATCCATTTAATTTAATTATATTTATTATAACCCACATTACTGAATCAAAGATCAAACGCACGTTATTACATTAACTTTATTCAAAGCTTTTTTGCCACAGTTGAGAAGGACATAACTCGTCTGGTCTGGGGCAGTGGTTTTCCACTGGTCTGGGGCAGTGGTTTTCCACTGGTCTGGGGCAGTGGTTCTCCACTGGTCTGGGGCAGTGGTTTTCCACTGGTCTGGAGCAGTGGTTCTCCACTGGTCTGGGGCAGTGGTTCTCCACTGGTCTGGAGCAGTGGTTCTCCACTGGTCTGGGGCAGTGGTTCTCCACTGGTCTGGAGCAGTGGTTCTCCACTGGTCTGGGGCAGTGGTTCTCCACTGGTCTGGGGCAGTGGTTCTCCACTGGTCTGGAGCAGTGGTTCTCCACTGGTCTGGGGCAGTGGTTCTCCACTGGTCTGGCTGGGACCCACCATCACCCTGAATGACAAGCCTAGACCCAAATCGAGGAACATTTTCAACTTCTCAAATTTATTTAATGAAAAGATGGTGCAGTTTGAACCTGAGATAGTAAAGAATATCACAGTATGTACAAAAAAGCTAGTTAGGAATATTCCCTTTTACAGTCAATTATAAACCAAAAGGTGCATATTAAGGACATGAGGTAATACAACATAAATAACAGTTCAGTAATTTCAGACTTTTTAAATACTCAACAGTGCTTTCATGCAAATCTGTATATTACACCTGTGATATACAGATTTGCTTACGCTACCACAACACATTAAATCACAACACATCATGGCACGTATCGTAATTGCCAGATTCTTGTCAATACGCAGAACTAATAATTAACGTGATGAGGATCATTACTGGGCTCAATAATGATCAGGGATGTAGCCCGCCTGCTAACACCGGGAGAATTATTACACTTGTGAAATATAACATTGACCTTAAAGGACAAATTGCATATTTAATACCGCAAAAAGGCCATGCGTGGCCCCGCACGAGTGATGTTACTGCGCAATCGTTTAGTGAGCGTCAATTAGAGATGAGATGAGACGCAGGAGCCGCTCAGGAGGTGACAGCGATTGATCAATCACATGCTGAGCAGTAAGTCAGGAAGCAGCCTCACGACGATGCTTCCAATCACCGGCGTTAATCTGAGGTGTGGGAAGAAAACTCAACTGCACGGAGCTGAATGGAACAAATATAAGTGTATGCGCCGTGAACAGTGAGTACGCTTTTCAGATAGCGAGCATATACTGTACACATCTCTGCCTGCGTGCGGCCCGGCTCCTAATGATACTTGTCAAGGAGCAACACACTAACCAAATGCAACAATGAAGCGTTGACATCTTCATTGATATTCAGAGCAGACCTCCTGTCGTCTCATGGACCTCATAATGGTTGAGACGGAGCCTCACGAACAACAACAACAACAACAACAACAACAACAACAACAACTACCACTTAAAGCTCAATCCCACCACAAGTCTCGAGAGCATCCATACGACGCCTCCATCAATCCTCACCTACAAAACTCAACTTTAAAAGAACTGTCGATAATATCTCATTGTTGTCATTCTTACAATTGTTTTCCCTTTCCACTCTTTATGGCAAATACAAATTCAATACCATGTCTCAGGTTAATGTAGTTGACTATGTCAATGTTTAGGATGATGCCTGCTGTCTAGGATACGGGCAGTGTTATCCCCTGACTGATAGGGCTTAATTACATTTAAAGTAATGCCGATACCGATAGAGTCCTTCATTGGTTACCCATCATGTGAGTGGAAGCTGTGTGTGTGTGTGTCCCGTTGGCTAACCTCGGATCATTGTGTTGCTATGGAACCGTAACGCTCAATATTTTCTTCCCTAGTATGGCAAAGGCATGACCCGCCCTACTCCGCCTCTGATTGGTTTACCCTGAATATAGCCTCACCCTAACCAATACAACTTGTGCTACCCAGTCCGAGGCAGAGTCGGGCGTATTGGGTTATTTTGGCTGATATCATAGAGGCAGTGAGTACCAATACCCAGCCCAAGTTTTACTGCATTAGACTTTAATAGTCTTTGATGGCTGTGCTAATAAACTGACAATTGAGTGGGTTTCAATAAACCTAATGGTCTCACCACAGGCCCTAAATAACAACATTGTATGTCTGTGAAACTTCCAAGCACCAAAGGGTCTAATAGAATAAGTAATTTCCTGTGAACAGAGATGAAGGGATTCCGATCATTGACCGGATATTAATGACTGCTTCCGGTGATTTAGTGCCGTGGAGACCAGGTGATGGATTGGGGACACCTTTGCTGTGAACTGAAGCATTTGGCCGATCCTTTGTAAAGCAATTAGACCGTTACAATAGAGTCCCTTTGGCAGCAGATCTGTCTGAGGGACCCCAGGTGGGCCAGCCAGAGGAGAATAAAGACACTGAGTGACACACGGATGAGATATTTGACACGAAAGGACGGGAAAGAGGAGAGGTGTTCCCAATTTGGTGCCAGGAAAAGCTCAGAGTGAACCGTATGTGTGTGTTTCTTTGGGCACATGTGGGAGTTTGCATTAATACTGTCTATAGGACAGTGCTTGAAGGCGGCCGGTATTTATTTATTTATTCCTATGAATTCATTATTTCTTTATGCCTATGTCATTTGGGATTTTAGTGTTATATTATTATATTGGGCTATCCATCTGCCTAGCCGGTCTCTAGTACTCCAATAATATTGCAAATGAGAATGTTTGTATATTTACCCTATAGTGCTGGAGTATGCTTCCCTGAGTTATTTGTAGCCTATTGTATTGCTTTATAATATATAATAGGATGGCTACAGCCAAGAATCAACACAAGCCAGACAGTGAGCTATTGATTCAGGTGTTGGTCCCAGTTAAGGTAATCATACCTTTTATACAGCAGGATAAAGAGACACATTCTGAGTTTCTAAAGTGAATAAAATATATTAGGAGCCATTGTGATAGGGGTCCTTCGCCAAGAACATCGGGGCTATTATTATTCCTATAGATAGCGTCCCAAAAGCTTAGAGACAAAACTTGCTTTAGTTGAATAATTACTTTATTCACACATATCACAGCCTTCATCTGAACATTGTCTTTTCTGGCAATGTTTGTCCTGTGAAATCATATTCTCTAAATATACATATGAAAGCACCCTCCGTGCTGCGGGTCGGCTCGTTCTGATGCCCGCCTCATTCTCTTGTTCCATGTGGTTTATGAGATGCGGCACAAACAACCCGCTGGTGCTGAGCAGTTATGAATCACCCGGATAACTTGATATGGAGAGGGCCGCGGAGGGTTACCGGCAGCTTGTGAGAAATGCCAGTGCGCAAGAAAAAGTAAAGTCAAAACCAGTCCACCAACGAGTAAAATGTATTAAATGTATTACTGGTACTGCGCAACAGTGAGTATCACATTGAGCAGCCCACTTTGAGCATTGCATGTAATGATTGAGTGAAAGCAAAAAGCTATACAGCTATCGTCTTCATCATCTTCTGTCTGGACAAAGGAGGCACAGAACCGCGTGTGAAACTACGATCTTCAATGTGCAGAACATTACATCATCTCCGCCGTGCAGAACAACCTCCTCTCAGTGTGTTTCCATCACCTCCCACACAGTCTTGACGTCCACCCTCCAACGCCAGTAAACATTTCAATATCCGTGAGTGCAGCGTGCCACAACACCACGCCGGTCCGAAATAGCCTCCGCCCACTTAATTAGAGCGATTCATAAATATTATGATTACCGAGGGGTATTACGGCTGAGGTGTTGCGTTTACTGGTTGGGCTGGACAATATGGTTGAAATGCTTATTATCATCTCTAACCAGGGGAAGTGTGTGTGTGTGTGTGTGTGTGTGTGTGTGTGTGTGTGTGTGTGTGTGTGTGTGTGTGTGTGTGTGTGTGTGTGTGCGCACCTCTCCACGGCTAACTGCTGTGTGGGTGTCCTGCCGGGTGCCCAGCTATGGCTGCATGCTCGAGGACCTTGTGTGGTTGCGGTGACTCACACTCTCAAAACATTTATTATTGGCTGCTTTACGCTGGCTGCTGACTCCTCGCTCAACACTCTTCACTCTCCACCGGCAGGTACAGGGGCCGCATGCGCTCTCACAGCCGAGGGCGTTACATCTCTATGCGTCCTTTGATTCCGTCCTTTCCCCTGTCTGATTCCTTTCCCCTTTTCTTTTCCACCTGCCAACTCCCTGTACTGCCGCCGACGCGTTCAAATCTTATCATCCCTCCTGATTAAAAGCTTGAGAGACTTTCACTCCTCCACTGTTAGTCCCCATTACCAGAGCTGAACAAAACACTTTTCTATTCTTTTAAATATGGTCTCAAATATAGATGTGGCGCCGAGGGGGGACTCTTTCACACATAGTTCCCGATAAGTGACTGGATTTCCCCTATTCATGCATGCATTACAATCAGGAACATTTCCGCCCTGTGCTTTTTCACACATGCCGCGGCAATGCCGGAATAGATGGGGCCAGGGACAGTCCATCAGTCCATGGCGGTAATGAAACACTTCAGGATGCCGACCGACATGAGAACTCAACAGAAGGATATGATCGGGAAACTCTGGATGTGCGTGAGGTGATGCATGTGGCGGAAGACGTCTTTTATTATTTGTAGGAACAGCCCTGCTCCCGTTCACGCGTGACCCCATGCAGGAAATGTTTCTGAACATTACAGCGATGGGATGCATGTGCAAAAGGGACTCAAGTTGTGTTTAAATCTGTGGGTCAGGGAGAATTAAGACATGCGCAGACATCCAATCCATGTGTGTTGGATAAATATTTGGACAATGAAGCAAAGAATCCTGCTGAGCTTTGTAAATATGTGGTCATTCTGAGATGGTGTCATTTTAAACCGCAGTAAACACAACAGAGAAAAGGAGGAATTGTTTCGGGTGATGTCAAGCTTATGGATTTCTTCTTCTCCTAAAACTCTTGGCCGACGTGAGAACCGTCAGCTGATGGAGAAGGCAAATGAGAGTTTGAGCTGCCAAATATTTAAGAAGAATAAGCACTGATCTTCCAAAAAAACAGCCATGACTGGTTTCGTACTCATACAGCCACAGCTGGAAACCGGCCAGTACAAGCCTATGTCCAAATAACTGTTGCTCAAGGGCAACGCAAGGGTAGTTTTTTTAAAGTGCAGTCGTAGCAGCCTTTAACTTTGTTTAATTAGAGATTCCCGGGCTGGTCCAACAATTCAATCTGCTCCTCCCTATTATAAGCTGCTGTTGAATAAGCCCATGTTGAATAATAATCATTTTAACAGTCCAATTTTCCAGTTCACTGCATTGTATCCAAGATTCAGTGCTGGATGTTGTCCAAGTTGTCCCAGTGCAGCGCTGTATGTAAGTGAGATCCAAAGCAGTGGCTGGCTCAGAGGAAATGTGGGGATTTGGACCGTAAGTGTGTAAATATGTATTTCAGGATTTCTTTTTGCCATTTCAACTTTGTTCATAGCGAGATAGACAGACAGGAAATGAAAGAGAGGAGACGACCAAAAAGAACCATCAGGATGCCTTGTGAATACCTTTTATGAAACAAATGCTTCACATTACAAGTCATGTAATATGTTGACCGTCAGTCAAAACAACTAAACTAACCATACACCGGTACCCTCAGTGGGAACACTGTAATACATGTAAAGTCTGGGAAGCCTGTGTGCCAGTTTAGATGGTGGTCTTATTAAAAAACATTTGTATTCTGAGAAATAATACATTACGAAACCAATTCATTTCAAATAAATATTAATTTGAATTAATTATGCTCTGCGGCGCAATGAAACTGACTGCATTATGTTATTCAAATGATTATGACTGATGAATTAAATGCAAAAGTTTCTTAAATTATACTGTCAAACCCGCTTGACTAATTCCCACTGACAATTGAGTATACCACATTATCGGCTCTTTGTTGTTGCAGGATATTTCTTTTCTTCTTTTTTTTTATGAAACTTCCAGGGGAAAGAAATGACAACGCCGTGACTCTTTGCGCCACCGGAAGTTAATTCTCACTAATGCTGCCAATGTTATTATAATAAAAAAACACTGTGCGAGCGAAAGCAACAAGAAAGGTTATGCTTATGTTATCCCACAAATCACCAAACATTTGAAAGCCAGCCAAAGGTCACTTCATTTCATCATAAACGCCGACTGTTGCTGAAGCCTCTTGAATGAAAATGTAGTCGTCACGAGACAGAGGTGGCATTTTCTAATAACTGCTGCGAGCTCCTGTGGCCACTTGGAAGGTGCCCCCTTTCATAGGAATCAGAGCAGAGCAAGCGCACCATGATTTGCATACGCGCATAAATTATTTGCATACGTGCACACGTTTACAAATAAAAGAACGGCCTCTTGTGATGTATAAAAATGCCGTCTGGAGTGGAAGAAACTATGGCAGAAAGGAGCCAAAGACACTTGTTTGGTTAAGCGTCTTCTCGCTCGTGTGGCACGCGGCCGTTTGTTGTTGTTGTTCATCAAAAATGACACGCGTGCGATTTACTGTGGAGTTGTGAAACCTTCGGGGGCGCCTTGAGGCAACAATCAGCCGCAATGTTTACAGGAGATGCTGCATGCATCCGAATGTTCTGCTGCTATGTGTTCGCTGCACATGCTGCATAAGACAATCCCGATTATAAAACAACACCGCGTCAACATCCGCTTTTGTAAACTTTTTGAAGATACAAAACCCTTTTTGTAAAGTTTCCCAGAGTTGCCAGAGTCCTCATCCTTGAACTGACACGGGGTACTTTCATCGCGGCGAATCAGAAATGCTGCTTTAGCGCCGCTTGTGTCAGTCACATACAGTATTCATGCACTCTCCCCCATCTGCCTCTGACACCGGGGTTTTTTTTCCCTCCGACTTCTTGCATTTTTACAGCTTTTAGCCTCATCATGACATTACAGAGCAGTAATTCTTTGGCAGCTTCAACGGATGATTCGGTCCCCGGTTGCGTCTCCGCAGTAAAAGGCGTCGGGGGACACTTTGACTCGTTCTCACTCATCTGGAATGTATTTCCTCTGTGGTATGGGGTGGGAAAAAAACATGTCACACAAGCCGTCAGAGGCTCCCACGGGTTAAACTAGGCTAACTCTTTCCGACACTTCCTCAAATACAACACAGCAAAATCATTTTAAAAATATTGCCTTGTCATCCGGCTAATATAGCAACTCACTTTCTCTGTGTTTAAGCTCCAGCTTCCTGTTTCAAAAGGAATCACATCATATTAAGGAAGCAAGGATGCCACTCTACTCGGGGGGTCCTCACGGTTCAAGTAATGCCTCAATTCTGACCAGTGTATCGCAACGTGCAATGGGAATCTGCTGCTGTTCATGGGCAGCCATCTTCTGAGAGATATGTTGTGGATATTTTCTTTCAGGTTTTGGGCTCAGTAGCTGAAAACCAACTTCTGTCACAAGCGCAGAATCAGCTCCAGGCTATGAATCAATTAATACCTTCCTCAAGTTTAACGAGATTCCTATCCGCCTCTATCTAATCAACACACTAACCATTAGCAGTCTGCAGTGCTGCTGCAGCCCGCTCGGATCCCATTTCTCTGACTCGTGGCCGAGTCTTTGCATGCCAATGTGCCTGGCAGATGCCCAGGTGTCGACCCAGTCAATTTAGACGAGCCATCTTATTTTTCTATTTCTTTTTTAAATTTTTTTATTGCTTCTCCTTCTTGCAGAACAGTTCAACTGCACCAACGACAACCAAATAATGATTGTTCTTGCCATAACTAATTAAGACAAAAGGGGAAGACCTAGACACACACGTCGACCAATCTTGTCGTTGCGTCTTCTTTTCTGCTTCTCTAGCCGCTTGTCTCTGTGTCTCTGCGCCATCATTGTGCCTTCGTTTATCCCTCCAATGCCCTCCTCAGAACAATCAGATTAGAAAAGTCAGAGAGACAGGCAGTCTGTGGCCGATGGCGAGCCAAGACTGCCCATCTCGATGTTATCGCGGCTCTAAAACAACATGATGTATGCCACTGCTTGTCCTGTCACGGCTCCTGGCTGTCCAGCGCTGGGGAGATGACGAGAAGTCTAAATGTCAACACGGTGGCTAACCTTGGCGGGGACTCGAGGGACCGGGGCCCAGGCAGGCTCTTAGGAAGAGGAGCGAGCCGGAGACAGAAAGTAATACAGCTGTAAGCCCTTGACTCGTCCCCTGGGGCAAACAACAATCTATTGCTTTCAGAGGCCATCCCTGAACTCATCAGGCAACACAGGTTCGCTAAAGTGGAGCGGATTAAGCCTAAGTAGAGGCATACATTGGGGGGTGAGGGGCAGTGTGAATGAGTAATGTGCTGGAAATAAAATAAGTTGCATAGACTTTATTTAAAGCCAGCTGTGTGTGTGTGTGCGTGTGTGTGTGTAGGATTACTGATTTGTTTTGCTTCGGTGCTTTACGTGTGATGGCGATAAAGCTTAGTGACTTTTTTATAACAAATTGGGCTGCGCAAATGAGTAATACTGTAACTGATAGACAACTCAGTGTACACTTCTTCTTTTTTAACTATAACATTTGGACATAGGGCTTTTAAATAGGCATTAATCCTTTTTTGGGGATCATGGAACTCCATGCATAGCTGACAGAATCAGCCACGACCAATTGTCACTTTGTGAAGATTTTTACAGAAGGCTAGGTTCACGCATCCAGAAGAGACGGGTCGACATTGTCATTCACCTGGAGTCACGTTTTGGTCCATCTGATGGATGGCGGTTCAATATTACACTCGCTCTTGAGAAAAACATCTGACTCATTGGCTGCTAGACGTTCCACTTTCTTGCCAATCGAGTTGCCGGCTACGTCTGAGCTCGAGAGCTGCGAGACTGAAAGATCCAGAGCTTTGCGGAGCAGTAGGGCGATAACTCCTCTCGGGTTCACATGCACGAAGACCACTTTCACAACACAGATGGCACTTTCACATAAAGAAAATACTGATTGATGGAGCTTTAAGATTGGATACTTTGTCCAAGTTCAGTTCTCAGTGAGAGGGAGGAGATCAGATGTGCTGTCACAACTGCATTCATCAGGAGCGTCCGGACAGCAGCTCATTCAAAGGTTTCATCTGTCAAAATGTGCCAGAAGCTTGAAGTCGCGGAGCTTTTTTCCCCCCAGACTTGGCTGGCAGTTTGTAAAGTGGCTGTACATTTGAAGGATATATAGAGTTAATAATAAAGATAAGTTGAATACGATTTCAGCAAGAAATGGCAAACCTTTCTAAAAGGTATGCGGTGCTCGGATTGAATGAAGTAGTAACAGGGTGTTATATCATCATCTTATTAACTATTATAGCCTGGTATCAGAATAAGAATTGTGTTTGTCCAATGTTTGGCTGCACATCATGAGTTTGCAGCGATGAACTCACTCGTAGGTCTGGCAGAGTTCGGGAAAGTTGAAATAATGACGTTTTAAACGCTTGCAATAGCATTTAGAGAAAACCAATAATGCATAAAAATAACTGAATTCAAGCATTAATGACCTCCGGGGAGATTTCTATCTCAGAAGTCGTTTCTCTCCTAGTTGGCTGGGTGCCTGCCCTGTCTGTCTGTCTGTCTGTCTGTCTGTCTGTCTGTCTGTCCGACTAACAACAGCAGTGTAGGCCGAGCAGCGTAGTATAACTAGTGGTGTTCATAGCTAAGACATACCATAATCATTACGGTTGGCCCAACAGTGGAGAAGCAGACAAAGACAATGGAATGACAACGACTGCTTTGACAGAGAGATGTAGATGCACATATTATACAAGGAGCACATATTTAACAAACCTTTTCTTTGGCACCCTCTCAGTCTCCCAACCGACCCAATCACTCACACAACAAAATGATGTGCGCTCGCCCAAAGAAATGTCGAGACGGCAAAACCCCTCGCTTACAGTACAGAGGCAGCAATCGATAACCTTCAATTCGCGGATGGAGACCATATTAAAAATGTGTAGAGAATTGATTGTGGACGGTTACTTCCGCTCAATGTGAGGTGTAGAGGTGCTCTGCTGCAACCTTCGGGCTGGAGAGCATGATTTATAGAAGACGGCCAACACAAAATTAGGCCAATGACCTCATCACTTCAACGTGCATCGCCATTGTCGCGTCAACAGAAGACCATGCGTCTTCCAGAGACAGATAAAGCACCTCACGTTAGGGCTGCACAATGAAATATCAATCATGTTCGCGATTTTGGTATATTACGATTAAACTGAACGTGATGACCTGCAAAATTTACTTTTTAAATGAGTATGTAACAAGCTCCTGGCTGTCACATGCAGGTTCTCCCCCCCCCCCCCCCCCCCAGCACCAAGGAATGAGCACACTTAGTGTATATTTTGGAATATCCTTTATTTTGTCAGGCCTTGATTCCCTGCAGCTGAGGCCAATTCCCGGCACCTGTTCTCTGAACCACTCCCCCACACCCCTCCGCAGCTGAGCCTAACCTCGCCCCAGCCACCACAGAGTACTTCCCAAAAAACTGAAAGCCAGCCACCAGGTGGCAAACCAGATGTTTCGGATCCACTTTTCAGCTTGTGGACTTTCAGTCCAGAGGAGAATAGTAATATACTGCATATTAAAATTGTAAAAAGCAAGAAGAGTCTTATCTTAAATCCTATGCAAAGATTAGCAGGAATGTAGCGCAACTTGGAAGTCGGAGCAGCGCTCTGTTCATGTGAAAAGTGCAACAAAAAATCAATCAATAAGTGAGGAATGAGTAATCTTGATCCCAATATTGACGTGATTATCGCTGACGTAATCACTCAGTCTTACTTTGTTTGTTTTACACCAGAAAATAAAACAGAATACAATGAGAAAACAACAAAAAACTGATGAAAGTGCATTCATCTGAAGATCCTAAAGGCACAGCCAGAGGATCAGCTCTGTACGATAAGAGATCAATGTATGAATGTATGAATGTATCCAGGACATTGACACTGAAGCCTAAAACGCACTCTGAAGCACACAGGCGACCGGCGAATGAAGGCTTATTCAGGGCGGACGTGTTCTCGTCTTTTGGTGTTCATCTAAAATCCTACAGGTGCAGTATTTGGGATTTACTCACGTTAAGAGTTTGCGTTATGGGGCTAAGCCCCTGCATAAAATGAATTAGAAAAAGTCCACACGAGAGGACATATTAAAAAAAAACGTGGACATCTTTTTCAAGATCGCTGAAGGTTAGAGAGGAGTCCATTTAAGCTACTCTATAATCCCCGGTTTGTCGCAGGGAACAAACCGGGGATCTTTCATACAATCACTATTCTAAAAAGCAGCTTATAGATATCTGGCAGGTTTTTATATGTATTTTTTAGATATCTTTGTACGGGTGATATTAGTCCGTCACTTTCTTTTTTTCTTCTTCTTTCTTTACTGAAAAATAAGTTTTCTTTCAATGTAACTGACAATCAGGACCGCCTGAAAAAGTGGGAAAATCGGAGTGGTGAACTATTTTCTTTCTTCCTTGAGGTCTCAAAAGTCTAATCGAGATTAAGATGTGATTTCCAAGAGAAATAAGAGCATTGCTCTCGGAATACATTTGATACTGACACTTAAAAAGCTAAAACAAGACATAGACATATGCATATGCATGCTATATGAGTACGTAATATCCAGTTAAGGCACTTTCACTGCAGAATGTTTTGATATACGTATGTCGAATCAATAAATATGGAGCAAAAGTATTGATCATGGGTGTATTGTATTTCCAGATGCTCTAAAAACTGACTGGAACCTCATTGAAGAACTGAAATCCCTGTGACATATATGACATGGGCAATTAGGTGTGAAAGAGTGCCATCAGAAAAATCGATCAGAAAAGCCTGGCTTTTAAGTATTGAGTAAAGAAAAGAGGTTTAAAAATAATTTAAAAAAGGAGACAGAAGAAAACGCTGAGATGAGTTTTCAGCACCACGGACAGCACATAAAACCAAGGACCTCACAAGGTCTCATCCGAAATCAATCTTCCCTGTACACACACCAGACAAGCTCTTTATTTATCACCTAATTTGCTAACAGGTGTTATTTACACTCGGTGGCATTAAACCAAAACAGTGCACAGGGCTAAACATGGTCTCAGTCTTTATGCTCCTGGTCTACAGCTTCAGAGCACATGGGGCCCTGCTTCGAGGCATGTGTGCACACACACAACACACAACACACACACCCGTGTGGTTACCAGCTGTCTTGAAGGTGTCTGGTGACACTCCCAGAGGTACAGTGGTCACTGTAATACGGTCGCATCACATTGCTTGCAGATCCATGAATATCCGAAAGCTGTTTCCAGCCAACACAAATCAATCCGCCTCAAGGAATCGCTTATTTCATGTCAAGAGGTCAAGTTCAGACACAAACGCTTTAATGTTGTCGCTTTAATATTCATACACAGGAGATACAAAAGGACAAAGCCTGTGCAAACACCATCCCATGCGGTGACATCCGCGCGAGGTCACTGACCTGCACCCTGTGTGGAGAGGATGGGTGCGCGTTCTGTTAAGAGCTGCATGTGTGCAGGTTTTTGCTGAAGTGAGAGAGAAAAGGAAAACAACTTACCTTCACTGCTTCAGCATGAGTGACTTTGTCGAAGACTTTGTCGTTGACTTTCATGATCTGGTCGCCGATCCGGAGACCCTCTTTCTCCGCCAGGCTGCCGGGCTCCACCAGGGACACGTAGATGCCGACCCCGTGCTCCGAGCCGCCGCGGATGCTGAAGCCCAGGCCCTCGTTGCTCTTGTGCCGCTTCATGGTGACCTGGCGCATCTCGCCCGGCGGCTCGTGGACGAAGTTCCTCCCGAGCAGCGGCACCAGCGGAGCTGTCCCGTCGCTGCTGGTGCTGAAGCTGTCCGGCGAGCCGCGCAACGCCACCTGGTACTCGGGCGGGTTGCTCGGCGAAAAACGCCCCGGGGGAGTCGGACTGGCGCCGGGGAAGTCGCCCTGCGGGGTTTCGGCATCGCCGTTGCTCGTCGCAACTAAATCCGATTTCAAGTAGAGGCCCTCCGAGGTGTACTGCTCGAAGAGCAGCTGGTCGGAGCGCGGGATGACCAGCCGCAGCATGGGCAGAAGTTGCCGCTTGCTGGGCGCGTTGAGGATGACGTTGAGGGTCTGGACCAGGTCGTACACGTTGCGCTTGGAGTGGTAGACGTTGAGGCAGTGGATGAACTGCTCCCTCTCGAAGTCGTTGAGCAGGAGGTTGAGCGCGTTGTGCAGCTTCCGCACGTTGGCCGACAGCGTCCGCGCGCTGGAGGCCACCGAGTTGGCCGAGGAGCTGAGCGACATGCGCTCCAGGTCGGTGCTGCTCATCCTGCCGACGGCGGTGACCCGGGACACGGCGCCGCGCCGATGCGAGGTTAGAGTGCGGGCATCGCGGGCAGGCGGCGGCGCGGGATCCGACCGGCGCTTGGCATCACGACCGCTGGAGGACGTGCACTCCGGTTATATCCATGTTCCCGACAGATGATCCGCTTATTACTAATTCGCTGGATAGAGCAATGACAAGGCGGGGAGCAGGGGGGGGGGGGGACTTCCACGGGCAATTAAGTCCAACTAATTCGATTTCACAGTTGACACAAATTAATTAGCACTTACCACGATTTAGCTCTCAGCGATTGGATCGCGCAAACTTCCCCTCGCGAACGGGTGTGCAGAGACCGGACACGCAACAGCTCGTGCCGCTCCGCCGGAGAGCTTATAGCAATGAGCCGCGCAGGAGGATCTCAGCCCGCGTGTCATTAACATTTATTTTCCAGGAGGGTCAGGTGGCGGCCGCCGCCGCCGTTTCTCTGCTGTCCGCCTCGTCGTCAACAGAGCTCCACAACCACAGAACTTAAAACGTCTTGGTTGGTTCTAGGTCCCATTTTCGCTCGCTCGCGCGCGACCCAGACAGAACAGCTATTTTTTTTTTCTCCAAGGAGAAAAATAAAATAAACAATGTATTAAAAAAAAAAAAAAAGTTATTTTTGTGCTCCTGCTCGGCGTCCCGACGAGTCCGTATATTATTCCGCCCCCCCCGGGGGGTCTCGGTTCTGGGTCCAAACGACGTCAAGTTCCCACAAAAAAATAGCTCTTCAGCGGCGTTACGCGGAGGAATCGACGCGTCCTCGAGGCGTGTGTCGGTTTGGTTTCGTGTCTATTATCCGTCCGGCTGCAGTGCAGCGCTGAGGTGACCTGCTGCTCGGTGTCTCCGTTACTACAGCGACCGAGGGGGGGGGGGGGGGGGGGGAGGGGGGGGCGTCAGGAAGTGACGCAGCCTCGCGAGGCCAATATGTTGCTTTGCTTATTACTAACAACGTGCGCTCGCGCTCCGGTGAACACTTCCGCCACCAGGAACTGAACAGGACTTTAATTACAGTAGCACGCGCCTCTGTGACTGTCAGCTGGCGAGTTTTGCGTTTTGCTTCTGGTGGTTTCGATCTGTGTTTTTACCCACGTGTATGTTCTATTTATAAGGCAGGGGTGGAATTGCGTTTCTTTTCTTTTTTTTACGCGCTATTACAATACGCAATTTTAAAAGCTCACAGTTGTCTTTCTACAAGAATGAAAATAAAAGTGTGAAAAGCTGGTTGTGTCTCAACAGGTGGAACAACTGCTCACTGAGGTATTTCACCTGGTTGTGCTTTTAAAAGTATCCACAAAGAGTGAGTCCGTCTTGACCACAGAGGGGCAGCACTGAGTTACTCTTCATCACTTTATTATAACAGCTTGTAAGAGGACATGTTCCAGTCTAGCCTCAACAAGAACAAGAAGAACAACTATTGTTAATGTTTACATGTCTTAAAAAAAGAAGAAGACAATGAGATCCATGTCAGTGTTCTGTACTGCAGCTTGTAGCGTTAGTTCTCTCTGTACTAAGAAAACTAATCAACCATTGTGAACATATTAAATATTGCATTCTTTGTTCTCTCAAATGCTTATTTACCTGCAGGTCTTGGAGGGGTTTAACTATCAGCTAGAATCCCTGATCCAAGTCAAAAGGAGCCAAGTGGAGGCAAACTCGTTTCCCGAGTGATCAATCACAAGTACAAAACGGTGACGATGGCAACTAGAAAATTGACCTGTGCTCTGAGGTCATTGACAAACGACGGCGTGCAGTCTTGGCACGAGTTTCTAAGCTTGGGCCTTGCTTAATATCTGCAGCTTCTAGGAGCCAACTCTTCCTTCTGCGTTATTGACCATGTAACTGAGGCGTTTAAAAGGCTGACCAGGGCAAACCGAGGACTCTCCGCTCTCGGGAAAGAAATGATTGTCTCTTTTTTTCATTTCAAAGTGTGACTAAGTGCGGGCTGGGTGATGGAATTACTAATGTCAAAGTAATTCACGGGGTTGAAAATGGGCCGATGCACTTCGAAAATTGAACAACCGACTTGGAAAAAATGGTCTTTTTGGAAATGAATCAAAAAGAATGACTATCAGAGGAGCAATGGAGGTTAAAGCGCAGCTGACTGAAATCACAGATGAAGCCGGCACTCCGTGCCCTGAAAGTGACATAGGAGATAAGAATCGACAGCATCCGATAGCACATATGGTTTCAGAGGAGAGAGGAATGATTTCCTTCCGCAAAATCTCTATTTTTAATCTTCTAAATAAGCATTCCAAGCTCTGCCCTGGTAGTTTGTTTGAGTGCATAGTAAACATGGTTTGATATTGAGTTAACGGATGAATCATCTCGTCTCCAAAAAAATGGGGAAAATGCACATCACAAGTTAGCAGAGCCCAACATGATGTCTTCAGATTGTTACCAATACTTATATAATAAGACTTCTAATTTACGATGATGTAAAATGAAGAAAAGCCAATTCTTTGATCAACAAAATGTTGCATTTGTTGATCATTTCTTTACTGCATATTAACTCATGAATTGATGGATCATTGTGGTTATCGTCTGACTCACCAGATACAGACTGTGGTTATAAGCCTGCCATCGGTCTCTTTCAGCCTGCATCCCCTCTCCCTTTCCGCTGTCTGCATCTATTTTTCAAAAGCAATTTTGTTAAGAATGACAAATAAACCGGCGCCTCTTTTACACAGTGCGGTGGAGATAGGTCTGGCTATGCGACACTGTTGTGGTACCAACAAATAAACACCCGCTGATTGGGTTCTCGGCCCCAATGGCGCCCCAAATAATCCCAGCCAACTGCTTGAAGCTCAACTGCAAACTGTTGAGTCTAATTTTACATCAGCAGTGAACTGGCAGGACATTTTGGAGATGCTATTGCACACAATAAGAAGATGGGAGAATGGGTATCTTTAATATTGGACAAAGAGCAAACCGTTGTAATATAATAAAAAGAACTCACACGGGCTAATCACAGTTGCCATCCATCCAAAACGTGTGAGGAGCACATGAGGGCACCGCATCTCCATACACACCCTCAAAGCACTTGCCTTCAGTCCAGATCAACAGGCTTTTATTGCAACATCAAGTACGAACATTCAAGTAAAAGTGTGCGCCAAAACCTTTGGGTAACCGTCCACAAGGACAGGTCTGTGACGATGGAGTCTTCTGGTTTGCTGGAGAAGAAGTGGACTGGCCTGCACAGAGCCCCGATGCTTGACCCCATCCATAATACTGCAAAAGGGAGCAAATCCCAGGAGGTTCCAAAATGCAGTACACATACAGTACAGGTGAGAAGATAGCGTGGCCCGAGCTGTTTGTTTTGGCCAATGCAGTGAAGCTATCGAGGGGTTCTGAGGAAGAAAAATGATCCTGAGAGCAAAAACCCAAAAGGACGAAGAGCTGGTTTCACGTGGTTCTTTTATTTAAGGCTGCTGAGATTCAAATCTGTTTCCAACAAATGACCGATCATTACATTGAACACACGATGCCATACGCACCTGGACCACATGGGGCTGTATGTTGATGAGACACGGCGTGCTTGATTTAGAGTTTTGCATATATCTATAATATGTAATATGCGTGATCTATATACATATATATATATATATATATATATATATATATATATATATATATATATATATATATATAGACATAGATAGATGTTGAAATGTTGAGAACCTTGTGCTCTCGTGGAATCCTGAGAACAGAAGGTTGTTCCCGTGATGGCGTGGTTGAAAAGCAACCGTATCTCCGGCCTCGGTGCCACGTGGCCGTGGTTTCCATCAGCTCTGAGATATCGGTCATTAGGATGACAACACACTTGAGTGGAATTCACGAAGGATGAACAAAACGCGACATACCCGGATTACTAATGCGATATACTAAAGCAATGTTCTGTACGGCTCAGCGTCGATTCGGTGTACAAGCAGGTGCTCATGGAAACGTGTGAATGCAGTCAGTGAAAAGAAAAGCATGTTATCAGAGAGACACGGAGATAACCCTGAGAGACTGCGTTCACCTCGGCCACTGAAAAACCTTCATACAGCAAACATTTAGTTTCTTTATGTGCGCTTGGATGAGCAGACTTTGTGTGCGCGTGTGTGTGTGTGTGTGTGTGTGTGTGTGTGTGTGTGAAGTTGATCGATGACGGTAATTAAAGGAGTTCACCAATGGGGAAAACACTGAGAAGCCAAACAGTATCATAACGGGAAGAGACACACTTTGCACAACAAGCAGCAGAGAAGAGATACTTGAAGTTCACCGAGTGGCTGAGACTGGAAGAAGAAAAGAAAAGAGAACGTATACAACGACTTCTTCAAGAACACCCGCAGCGCTAATGATTGCGACTATTATCTCAGTTTTCAATTTGAACTGCAGAAGCTCAACATGTTAACGAAGCGATGACCGCTGTAACATTAATTACCGCATAAAGATAACAGCTCTGGGTTTAACTTTGTGTAAGGCAGATGGAAACACAGCTTTTACTCCACTGTAAGATTATGGCGACTCCTTCCAGCAGATGAGTGTGACCGAGGCGGTTTGCCCGAGGAAAACATTTCAGTAAATAAAGAAGGCTGCCTGTAGTAAATTACCACATTGCAAGGTTAACTAATCATTCTGAAGGCTTAACAAGGCGTAAATACTTCACTTAATAGGCTTAACTGCGTATGACTAGAAGCTTACCAGAGTCATCGGTTTTCCTCAAATGGAAATGGTGGGCATTAAAAACAAAAAGCCATTTATATTGATTACATTTAAAGGTTATATTTGTATCGATGTGAAGTCAGCCATTCGTTTGCGGACTGTCCTCAGGAAGCCTCGAGTCTGGCCGTCCCCAGCTTGGTTTTTATTATAAAGAATTCAAATTGATTCCCTTTTCATTCCTAAAGCTGGACCAAGTCAGAACATGCATACATACTGTATTTATTTCACACGCTCACACACTTTGCTGTAGAATCATGCGGCCACCACCCGGTCTGACTAGCGATACACGTGCATGTACATTTGCATTCTTTCTAATGGCCAGCGGGGGGCGACACCTGTAGTTGTAAACATTGTAAACATGAATTTATGGTCTCACTCTCTAGTTTCAAGTCTTCTTTGATACAGCATGATGTTCATTTAGTAAATGATGGTCCATTTAGAGTAGAATAGACAATAAAGCAGGGTATGCTTTAGGGTGGGGCTACCATGTGATTGACAGGTTGCTACCACAGCGTTATCCGGTCTGGGAGTTGTCCGTCTTTTCCTCTTAGAACTGCAACCCTTTCAGTGTGCTTTCACTTCAAGTTAAATGTAGATGTTTTGGTTGCCTAAAAATGTCTTATTCAGCGTTCAGTTGTACTTAGCTCCGCCCTCCAGGCTACATCCACTTCTCATATACAGTCTATGAGTAGAACATACATTCAACGTGAAGACAAAGCATCATCACACAGTGTATACACGAGGCATCACCTGTAGGATTGAGGGGGCTTGAGCTCGGCATGCCGGAGAAGAACCCTTTATGAGTTATGAAACATTGGGCATCTCCAACTAATTGGCTTTTAAATACAATCCTGACTGTTCATCCGGATAGAAGAGTGTCTCGTTGGTTTTTCAGTGGGTGACGCCGGTGCTTCGGGGGACATTTAACTGCTAAGGACATAAGCATAACTCCTGTCACAGCTTTAATGTTTCGCTGTATAATTAATGCCTACACGGTGACCACAACATATATTAAGGTACTTCAAGTGTTTGGACCGGTTTAGCTGTTTAAATATAATATATATATATATATATATATATATATATATATATATATATATATATATATATATATATATAGCTCAAGTGCCACAACAATAGTCCCTCAATCATTTCCCATCAGTCTCCATTTAGCACATCGGGGCTTTGAGCCACACGTGAACATCTGGTTGCTAAGGTGACAACACTGACAAGCAATGGTTTAGCGAGTGAAATGTGAAGAAAGGTCCTGCTAACCAGCTGTATAAATGAATGGAAGCCTCCGTAGTGTTGCACACTGGGGTACTGTGCGTTAGTGTGTGGTGACCGTGGTGACCTTTGGGGCTTAGCACCCTTGTAGGTGTAAGCCGAGCTCTCGTACACAGCAGTCGCACTTCCACCCGTCCTCAAAAAGAACTCTGCAGCGGTGTTGACATTCCAGCTGCGTCTGAGGTCACTCCTTTGTATGTATTTATTCCAAAACACATTACTTCTGTATAGGACCACGACGACTCAGCAAATGTGCGATATCCAGAAGTGGCACATCTCAACTCGGCGAATACGCTGACAATGGACGTGAAATGAAAAATGCAGTGATGAATTATCAAGTGATTCGATTGCTTTAAACCGGTTCTGATAAAGAAAAAAAAAACCACCCTGATATGATGAAAACAGAGCCATGTGCCATCATGTTCCATGTCTAGCATTGCATTCACAACACAACATTGCCATCTATCATTGAAAGTTTGGGAGTCTGGGCGGTCCGGGCTCAGTTCTTGTCTCCTTTGATGAACAGTAAATTCAGTGGGTGTGATTTATGATTTACATTTTGAGAGGAAGTAACAAAAACTGCATGCTGTAAGTTGTGGATTATGAATGATGAATGGTAGGCAGTAGACAGCAACGCAGCCCAGTTGATTATCAGAGCAAACACTTTCATATTAAATGTGAACTAAGTCTATTGACTTAGTTCAGTTGAACATTTAGCACTCCATATTTTTCATATCACATACACATTTCATCCCTTCCATATTATTTAGCTTTTGGTTTCAGTTGTTTCTTTTTGTTTCTCCAACCCCTGAGGCCGCCGTCTTCAATGATAACTGGCAATGTTGTGTTGTGAACGATGAATGCAAGAGGGAAAATTATGTAACATAGCTCTGTTTTTATCATATAACGACGGATTCAATCAAATCGACTTTAAAGCAATCAAATCGATTGATAATTCATCGCTCCATTTCTCGCTTCACATCCATTTTTACCGCTCCATTTTTCAATTCACATGCATTTTCCTCACCTCTATTTCTTTTACATTTTTTTTTTTTATCAAGGTCTCAACAGAAATTAGTCACAATCTGTCCGTGTCCGAAAGAAAATGATTTGAACGTGTATGCAGTTTGATGAAGAAAAAAAAGGCTCGACATAAATATATATATATATATATATATAATATAAATATTAAATGATTTGATACACCTTAGTTATCAAATATGGTTCAGATTTATGCAAACAGATATGGAAGATAAAACGGGCAAAGCGTATGTAAATTTGCTTTCTAGTCTATCCAATTTTCTACGTGAGCGGCTCTCCTGTGGAGAAGCTTTAACAGAGAACCACAGGGCAAGCGTTCAGAAATGTGTTCAGCTTCATATGTTTCTTTTACCAATGTGGCGTTTGGATATGAAACCCACCGACAGAGGAGGTCTTGTAGATGTAGAACGACATAACAAGCCAAAGAGGAGAGAGATGCCACTCGTTCATTTGCCTGTGAAAGACAGAAAAACAGAACCACTAAAAGCTGCTCATTTCTGTTGAAATCCCAAACCGTTAAAATCTTCCCGATGTGCTTCGCTCTTCACAACACCATAATGTTCCTCGTCTAAAAATAGCCCCACAGTGTTAGCATGAGATTGATTATTGGCGCTGGCATGGGATGACAGATAGCCAAGTGACTAACGGTAGTTGTGGATGGACAGATGACAGTTTCCGGACAATTAATAAAAACACACACACACACACACACACACACACACACACACACACACACACACACACAAAGGCAGTGAAACGGCCCATAATCTAGAGCTCACTGCAACCGACTGGTTATATAATCCGCAGGGATAAGACATCAATCATAAATGGCGTGGGGCCATGTCTAAATCTGGACATTCAGATGATTGCAGAGACGATCCTGATCTGTTTTTTGTGAACAGGAGCCCACGAGATGCTCTGCAGCACCACACGCCACCGGAAACACCAGTCGTGGGGTTGTTTAAGGCTCGACATCGGTGTTATGTGTTCGGTCCCGATCGGCGCGTGACGCAAATCGAAGGACGCGGAGAAAAAGGCGCCCTCTTGTGGTAGTTGGAGACACACTCTGCTAGCCATGCAACAAACCCGAAAGCGTGCGTGTGCGCATTATGCACGCTAATGAACAGTTTGCTCGAGCGCACTTTGCAGGAGCCCAGAAGGACACTTCTGGAAATCCTTTTCTTTGTGAACAAAGCCTGTCAATTCTTGGATGCATTGCTCTGGCCGCAGGGATACCCACGCAGATCTCTCGACATAACACCACAAACAAAATTGCAAATTTGAAAGCATATTTCCCAAACGTATCCCTTCGAACTTATAACTATGCGTGCCTTGAAGCAGTCGATGTGATATGAAGAACAATCTGTCTGAATGCTTCGAGAGGTAATATTTAACGCTGCTTCGCTGACTGTTAAGCGACAAAAACCATGTCGAGTTTGCCAATATTAAAGATGACTGTGCCTGAAGCGAAAGCAGCTAATAACGGTCCGGCTCATGACGCTGAAACAAACACAGAGGTATGTGGACACGAAGATGGCCGCTTCATGCACTCGCCTCCTACAAGGAGGTCCTTCACACTCACACACTGCAGGTGAACGGTAGCGTACACTTTCCCCAAATGATATCAATCTAACAAAAATGATCTTGGCAACCCTTCGTCTCTCCTTCCTTCCTTCCTTCCTCCCTTCCTTCACCCCCTACGCCCCCTTGCCTTTTTAATTTCTCATCTGAGAGACCACAGGGTTGCGGCTGACATTTTGGCTGATAGATCACAGCCGGGTGCCAAGGTCTCCGGCTGCTCACACGGATTCAACTGCCCGAGATCAGAGGAGTCGAACAGCATCTTACACACCGAGGTTGAGGAGAGGAAGGAAGGAGGAGAGGAACACGGTAATCGACTCCCCCTTTATACCCTATGGAGTAAAGGCCTCTGTCTCTTAATCGTGTGAATCTTGAGTTATTTTGTTTGTATTTTTATGGGGTTTGGCTTATTGGTTTTATTGTGGAACATATTATTCAAGTTAAATATTAAGGTCACTGATCCACAGCCTGTTCTGGCGTACAGCCCTTCATAGCCAAACTTAGCACTCTGGATCCTGGATGTTGGGCTTATGATCAGACGGGCAGTAGAAAACACTAGAAACACTAGAAACACTAGAAACACAGCCCAGGACAGGAGGGCTGCGCATGCGATATGAACTTCCCAGAACATCATTGATATCCATCTTTTGAGTGATTGGTGAGGTGAGGAGCCGACAGAACACTTAAAGGGCGACTTCACCCCTGCTTCCCGTCTGCCAGGCGAGGTATCGAAGAATCTGCCGTTTGACCAGCAGACTCCAGAGCAGCTTCTTCTTTCCTTCCTCGAGTCGTGCTACGACATCAAAATAGTTTGTTTTTGTTTTTCCTCGTGTTTTCCTGACTTTCAACTGGCCTGTTTAAAATGCAGGACGCCGGGTCTCAATCACAGCTGTTGGCCTGGTTCTACGGAACATTGAGAACATGATTTTTGTGTCTGTTCACCTCAATCCTTTTTCTCTCTGAGAGAAAACAGCGATAGGTCAATGTAAGGTCATCTAAGGTATGTTTTAGCTGACTGTATGTGCTTATATATTTGTTGGAATAAGAAATCACATAATTTGCAAAGATTTGCGTGGCTATGATTTGCAATCATTTACATTACTTTGTTAAACAGACCAGACCTGGGCTGCATCCCATGACGGACAGCCAGAAGATGCTCACTCGAAAGTGATCTACTACGTGTGACTATGTTGAGTGCATTCTCGTGCATAGATGACCACAGCAAATAATTGGAAAATAAAATGCACACTCTGAAACACATTGACTAGGACTTTATATTTTTTATTTCAGAAACCTAAATATACAGGATAAATGTATACAGAAAAAAACGGTTTATTAATTATTTTGCAATGTCTGACAGTTAAACAACAAATCCATGTCCCTCGTCATATTGAACATTTAACAATCATGTCTAATCAATAATACATCTAATCCACTGGCTTGTGCACGTATGATAACATATGTATACAGTACATACACCTGATACCCAAATACTGTAATGGTAAAATAAGTGAATGAAGCCAATATATATATTGTCTTTTGAACCACCACTTTTTTGATAATCATGGAGATTAGAATCAGGTAGGTTTAATGTAATTATTTATTATTTATTTATTATCTTTTTGTCAACATTTGACCTGAGATCAGACAGAGTTATTGTATAATTTAATGAATAGGAGGTTAACATAAAATATTTTTACAAATATACTTTGTAAACTGACTGATAATGATGTGAGTGATGGTGGCGAGCCTACCTGAGCCATCCATACTGGACCCTTTTTGTCATGAACTTTTCTTTTCACCCCTGAATTGACTGAACCCGAGGTCTGGGTAGTCGAGCAGGGATGAGGGTCGATGCCTTGTGGCTGGCTAAGGGCGCCTCTCTCAGCAGAAGCAGAAGGAAGGTTCTGCTGGACGGGATGGGGGTTCCCTGAGGATGACTGCAGCAGAGACACACCCACAGAGTTCCCACTGTCAGTAGTCCGGTTCTGACCGAGGTCCATTGTCTCAAAACAAGACCGTACACTGCAAACAAATTACGAATTACATGAATAAACTTCCACATTCAGATGAAGTAAGATAGATGAAGTGTTCTCTTCTACACACATCAATGCAAATTTAATAACTGAAATCTCAACATCGACTTACTAGGAGCTGAGATGGTATCTGCTGACCATCTGGTGCATGCTGGTGAATTGATGCTGGAGCACCTGACGGTGTGTGAGTCTCTTTGCAGCATCGAGCTCACGCATCCCTCTGAGGATGTCCCCAAAGAGAAGCCTGTCATTCGATTCTCAAATTTTATCAGCAGTCTTTTTACTTTTTTACTTAAAATGAAGAACCAATAACAGCGGTCAGGAATATCTTAAGTCACGTCCAGAAGTGAATGCTTCTGTTTGCTTCTGTCAGGATCTGTAGTGTTGTGTCGTGTTTCCTGTTTTATTTTGAAGTCCTTGTCTCTCGTGTCCTCTGTTTCTCTGCACTTCCTGTCCCTGTGATTGTCTGCCCTGTCCCTGATTGTTTCCTCCTGTTTCAATCACCTGCACCAGCCCTCTGTATTTAAGTCCTGTTCATGTCATTCCCCTTGGTCGGTTCGTCTGATCTAGATCATTGAAGATTTGTGTGTGAGCCTGTTTTGTTTGTTTTGAATCCTGTTGAGCAATAAAGTTGCCTTTTCCAGTGTTGACGGCGTTTGGGTCCAGTGTCCTGCAGCTGCGCACATAACAGCTTCAGAATAAGTTTTTTTTTAACGTGAATAATACAAAAACAACAACACCTACATGCAAGAGATCATACAGCGAGCTGAATTCCCCACGCCTGGTCTCCATCGACTGAATCCCAGCCTGGAGATAGAACTGTTCTGGTGTCTGAAGAGATTGTCTTATTGTTTTCAATGACATTCTGAGTGCAGTAAACATGGACAAACAGGCAGACAGACCCACACATTCTACAATATGTTAGAAATGCAACATAGAAAGAATTAACCAAACACATTCTAGGTCAAAGAGTTTCCAGGAACTGTTCGTGGAGTTGCCGTCTTGTTGGAACCAACAGCCAGTTTTGTGTCCAAGGTGAGCAGGGTGTCTGGTGTTACATCTGGTTTATTCATCAACCGTTTCTTTTTCCTTTTGCTTATTAAAGCTCTTTCAACAAAAAAGGTCATTCTCTCATAAATTGTCAGGTCCGGTTGTCTTTGTGCATCTCTGAGTTTAGCTTTTGGATCACGGTCGCACTGCAAGTCAATAAGTCCAATTTGCAACATCCTTGGGACACTGACGGCTGAGAAGGTGCCCCAGCGTGCCTTGAAGTCAACAAGACGCTGGTCAGGAGGTTTCCAACAGCAGAGGCATATTCATCCCCACTGAAGGCTGCGCCCTCTTCCACAAGAGGTCTGCAGGTTGTGAAATGGATGAGACCAGAGCCCTGGAGCTTCAGGTGAAGGATGGTCAGCTCCTGTGTTATGTCCACTAGGAACGTCCATAACCCATCTTGGATCATCAAGTTCAGAAACATCCATTCTGCCATCTTCCATGAATTCCTTCACCTGTGCTGAACTCAAAACATCTCTTCAGGACATTACCCCCCGCACATTATAAATATAAAATTGCGGTAATAGTTTACTAAAAGTTATACTTTTGGCTTATTCAAACTACTAAGAAAGCACACTTTGTTATTACTATGCTATATTACTATTATAAATATATTACCAGTATCCTAAAGGCTGAATGAACTTCCCAGATAGTAATCAAAATCACTTTATTGAATTAAAGTGTACATGTATAACTAAAACAGAACACAACAATGAACCATCAAACATTGAACCGCAAACAGGATCCATATGTAGTTTTTCTTTGGGGACGAACGAGACACCAACTCACATTTGGTCGTCGAACCCGAGAAGCTGCAGACCACGTAACCTCTTCGCAGCAGTCATCACCAATAAGCCTTTATTCACACACATCCCCTCCAGGCAGGGACTCAGACACACGGCGTGGACAGTGTGCGACATGCCACTTCGCTCAAGGCGCCGCTAACCAAGTCGAATAAATTGCAGTTAAAGTGAAGCTATTCTTAAGACTTGTTCAACCCAATTTGTTGTTTAAAAGCTAACTGACAGCTGGTGAGTTCGGTGGGGAAAATCTCTAAATTCCCTCTCGGGCAACAATTAGTACATTCTTCGTAGTCTTTTGGGAGAGAGATGCAGCTTGAGGCCTCGGGCGAACTCTCAGAACCAAACCACAGCAGTAGTTCCACACAGCATCTCTCCAGTCTGCAGCACCTGGAGACCTGAGAAACAAATCTAATTATGCACTGACGATTTCAAGAATGTTGGATTATATTTGGAGTTTAAACCATCTGGCTGTGGCAGTAAATCCCACACTGGTAACAGCGAATAACTCTAATGCACAGAGAACAAATGATTCTGTGTGGGTGGTGCGGTGCTGCTGCTGGTTGTTTAAAAAAAAAAAAATGGTTTTAGTCAAATCCTTCAATGTGTATAAAATATAATAGCCGACATATTCCACATTGATTTTTCGCCAGAGCCGTAATCCTGGAGTGCGTTTCCATGCTCATGAGGACCCTGGTCCGGATCAGGACTGTGGAATATAAGGCCTTATTCCACCCGTAGAAACCAGGATAATGTTGCATGTAAACACAATATCCAGGTTTCTAGACATCCTGTGTTGGCACAAAACAGCGACTGAGAAATGAGGTTCATAAGTAAATAATAATAACAATAATTATAAGATAAACGCTTTGGCTTCCAGGTAGTCTGATCCAGATGTATTACATTTAACAATATGTGACATTAAACGCGTGACAACCTGACAATTTTCTGACAGGAATTCCCTTTATTTAATATTCTCTGAAGCTGAGATATTAATTAATATGTGTGTATGAAGGGTCATGTCTCCACTGTACATCTATAAAAATGTCACAGGTGCTGTATGAGAGAGTGCAATAAATATGAGGAGGCTGGAAATCACCCTTGTTTCTTTGAGACCGTACTGTTGGATTCAGGGTGCAATACTGTCCCTGCCCCCCCCCCCCCCCACACCCCACCCCACCACACCCCACCCCACCCCAGCCCCCGAGCCAGCCTTGAATGGTATTATTGCTTCCTGTGTGCTTATTTGATTTTTATTCGTTGAGTACTTCAGGGACTTCACCACAAACCCACTGCGAGTAGATCTTATATATATATATATATATATATATATATATATATATATATATATATATATATATATGAATATCTATTCATGTATTAAGTTGATCATTAATGCAACATTAAAATGGATATAAATGGGCGTTCTATAGTGGAGGCCCAAACCCTCCATGTTCCTAAACAGTGGTAACTCATCAAGTGTGTGTCTGAGGACACGTCAGGCCGAGCCACGACGGATGCTTCGTCATACATCGGTCATGTTAATAAGCACATCCTTTAATTGTAATGGTGTGTCAGTTTGTTAAAAAATCTATTCATATTCTTACTGGTGCAATATGCATGAGTCATAAGTCTTCTAATGTTCCTCAACTTCCTCCTTGTACCTGCTGCAGAGTCTCCGGGGTTGAAGATGAAAAGCGTTTCCTGGTCTAACTCGTTGGGTTCAGTAGGAAGTGTGTCGACAGGTGGTTTCTGCTGCCCCCTGGTGGAGCACTGACAGACATTCAGCATGCAGCTGCAGTCGACGTCACGTGACATTAACCCGCTGCTGGACGGGCCACCGCTGGTTTCAATGAAACCTTTAATCCTCTTTAGGCTTTTCCCCAAAACATAAACAAATTAAAACAGCAATACATAAATAAAAACCAAACTAATCCAAAACATTAATTGAAAAGATTTATTCAAAAATTAGATGGTAGGACGTTTGAATTCATTGAAAACATTGCGATAAGCCACAACTTCAATTACATCAGTCATCTGTGCAGTGAACATGGATTTGACAAAAGCACCAGAAAAAGAGCCAACATGAGAAACAGCCGTGTGTCGGCTACGAAAACTGAACATATGCAGTATGTGTGTGTGTGTGTGTGTGTGTGTGTGTGTGTGTGTGTGTGTGTGTATATATATATATATATATATATATATACACACACACACACACACACACACACACACACACACACAATTATATATAATTTTTTTTACATTTTTAAAAATACTGTGTATACAAAAAGGGGAAAACAAATGTTGACCTTAATTCAAATAAATGTGTTGCGTCATCAAAATATGCAGATAAGTTATTGATCTGCAGGCCAACGCATCGTGCACTTCTCACCGTGGATGAGAAGTGATTACCGTGTCAAGATGTCTGTTATTTGAGGTTTTCTTCCGGCATGACTCAATGAATCGATTGAACAAGCAAACAGTATTGATCCACGTCTTCCTTGACACAGGGTCAGTCCTGCAGGCGGGACACTGCGCTGATGTGTCGTCATCCACGGCCATGTCGAATAGTAGAGTTGTCATTTCGCTATGGCTTGGATTCAACAGTAATCACATTATATAATGAATTATCACCACAAGTGGACGATACAGCCGATCAGCTTATATAAGAGAGCGTTGAAAGGATAGAATACTACAAAACCCGACGCCATCATTTGTTTCACAGAACCTTCAAATTCTAGACAATTGCAATACAATCTCAAGAATCAATTTGAAATGTTTAAAAAAGAAAGAAAAAAAGGGATTAGACGAGACCAAATTATTTTCAGTAGAAGCGGAGTGAACATGAATAGCTTCTGTAAGAGCTGAGCGAGTCGATACTGGTCTGATATCGGCTCTGTTCACATCTTATCGTGTTCTGACTTGACGGATTCCTCCGTGGATACAGAACTTAGTACAAGTCTCAGGTCTGTGATGCCGTTTCATTTCAAATATATAGATAGAAAACAAAAACAACAACAAACAAGCGCTCCATTGTTGTTCAAAAACTATTAAGAACACTTCAGTGAGCCACATTGTTTCACTGGGTGACACGTTCCTTCATTACCGTGAAACACACACACACACACACACACACACACACACACACACACACACACACACGCTGTTCTGTACAATACCTCCAACAACAACAACAAATCTGCTATTTCCTCCCGTTTGATACAAATTACAGTGCCCGGCAATTTATAAAAATGACCCTATGAAAATAATAAAAGGAAAACGTAAACAAACTGTATATTCTATTTTATAATTTTGGAGTAACCAATGAATGGCCGAGTGCCTCAAGCAGGTTGTATTAAAAGTCTGACTCAAGTAATTTTTTGTTGTTTTGGTCTATTCATGTTCTTTGTCGACAGTAAGTAAAAACGTTAATAATGCCTTAAAGTGTGTTTAAAGGCTTTTTGCAGATTTCATAATCTATCTTTTTACATTATATTCTTCAAACTAAATTCTAATTGGTTAGGTGTTATGGCTGATTTCCACTGAGTAACTCAGTTTGGCTTCCTCACCCACAGGGGACGAGGTGACCAGGTAACCAGGTGACCAGGGGACCAGGGGACGAGGTGACCAGGGGACGATGTGACCAGGGGACCAGGGGACGAGGTGACCAGGGGACGATGTGACCAGGGGACGAGGTGACCAGGGGACGAGGTGACCAGGGGACGATGTGACCAGGGGACCAGGGGACGAGGTGACGAGGTGACCAGGGGACCAGGGGACGATGTGACCAGGGGACGAGGTGACCAGGGGACGATGTGACGAGGTGACCAGGGGACGATGTGACCAGGGGACCAGGGGACGAGGTGACCAGGGGACGAGGTGACCAGGGGACCAGGGGACGAGGTGACCAGGGGACGAGGTGACCAGGGGACGAGGTGACGAGGTGACCAGGTAACCAGGTGACGAGGTGACCAGGTGACGAGGTGACCAGGGGACGAGGTGACCAGGGGACCAGGTGACCAGGGGACCAGGTGACCAGGGGACGAGGTGACCAGGGGACGAGGTGACGAGGGGACCAGGTGACCAGGTGACGAGGTGACCAGGTGACGAGGTGACCAGGGGACCAGGTGACCAGGGGACGAGGTGACCAGGGGACCAGGGGACCAGGTGACCAGGGGAGGTCATGGCTTTAGTTTGTAGTGGCATTTACAACAAAGCACCTGGAGCCGCTTTCAGACGTGGACTTCACTCCGTAAACATGCCGGCAGCAGAATATTTGAAAGAACCCAGAGTTGTTTTTCCTGTGAGTCAACAAACCATCTACACCAATAGCACCTCATGACATAACTCCTCCTCTGCAGGCCAAGTCTGGTTTGAATGTGGTCACAAAAACACTCAAAGTTATTAGAGATACATATTAATGCATGTACAGGAATACATCTCCCATAAAATCATCAAAGCATAAAATACTGTCTAAGGACCAATTTCAACATGTAGTACGTTGTTATTATGTTTCCTTATTACGATATTTGCAGTGTAAAAGAAAGAAATTGAATTTGGAAGGCCAGTGTAAAAAGAAGAGTAGACACAAAAACCGAGCTGCTTAAAACAGAACATTTTTAACACGATGACATGGAATATCAAAACCAGAAAAGTGAACAATAATCAGCGGACACGCCGGTTGGAAGTCAGAAACTATTTATACAAAATATTTACACCCACGTCATTTTGTCACCCACCCATCCAGAGCAAAAGTGCTTTCACTCGTAGCACTTCATAAATAAGCGGCAATGAAACAACAACAACAACAACAACAACAACAAACACATCAACAAGAACATAACCAAACCACGCAGCACAATACACAGTTCAATAGGCACAGCAGAGCATTGGCAAACATTCAATGATGTGGGTCAGTGTGTGGAGCTCATGAACAAAAGGAGATCAAACCGGTCCAACCACCACGGAAAAGAAGGAATCAGGACGATCGGACCTTTTTTTAGACTTGATTTGTCACTACATGGGAAACAAGCTCCGCCCCGACTGCTCCACATCACATGTTGACAGTGCGTCGGGGATCGAACCCTTTCAGGTGAGACAGACTTCGTTCTCGGCACAAGTCGTCTTTGGAAAAAAAAGGGAAATGAACGAGCGGCTGCACGACGTAACGACTTGGTTTATTTTGCGTCCAACTTCACAGCGAATCTACAACGGCATGAAAGCCTTTCATTAATCGCCCTCCATATCATGTTGAACAAGTGGGACCACAATCCCATGACTCAAAACCAGAATGAGACCCAAAACCCGGGGGACTAGAGTTCATATGAACACACTTGCTAACAAACGCTCCTCAATGACCAAATGTTAAATAAAAAGAACAATGTATACATTCATCAGTGAAACAAGAGGTCGTTATGTATGCAGCTCCAACTGAACATCGTTCACCACTGATTCATTAAACAGACCTCTGTATACTCTGACTGACTACTCGTGTTGTTAATGGAGGTCCGGTTGTTGTTTACTGATCTTTTCATTTCACGTGGTAGTGACAAAGGGTCTGACTGTACAATAAGATTTACCACATCTAAAAGGGTAACTGGAACCATGTTGTTGTGTCTAAGGAGAGAGAGAGAGAGAGAGAGAGAGAGCGAGAGAGAGCGAGGCTGTGTCACTAGAAGTGTCTGACAACATTATGGACAACAAACTCTGACGTCACTCTTTCCACCGTTGTCTTCCGTGCAACAAGTCGCATGACTTATTACCAATCGGAGTTCACCAGTGTTTTAGTCTGGCGTCCTCCAGGAAGACAACTTTAGTCTGCTGAACTGTTGTTTGTCTAGCCATGAACGCCTGTATACTTTACTTAAAAACTGTATTTCATTAAAAGACATTCATTAGGTGTTAGCAATACGCTGCCTTTCCTTTTCAGCAAGGCACTGGCCTCAGAAGTGAAATTGGTCTCAGGAATTTGCAGCGTAGCTGCCCGTCGCTGCTCAACACCGAGGATGCAACAAAACAGTTGAGAGACATCTCAAAAGGGGATTCAAATTACAACTTAACTTATTCAATGTCATTCTGAAACACGAGCGAGTGCACCGGCTTCGGCCAAAGTAAAGACTTTAACCAACAGTAAGCGACTCCTCCGGCCGCACCTTCAAACATCACTGAGTTAACTGAATACATCGGTGGACTCCACGACACCTGACCACGTGAGGATGATGAGGATGTTCACCTCACATAGCAAAGAGAAAGTCAGGGATGACATGACTATTGTGACCACACACACACACACACACACACACACATACAGGAACTCCCCCAGTCAGCCACGTACTAAAGGACATTTTCTTTCTTGTCTCCTGTTTGGAGCCAGCTAGTCAGAGCTGATGAACAAAAGATAAAGCTTTATACATTAGAGACCAGCTCTATCACAAAACCTTTTCCTTAGGAAAAATTAGGAAAACTGTAAAAAAGAACCCCCCCCCCATATGGAAACGTGTCAAAGTACAAGTAGACAGCCCAGGTCTGCTCAACACAGCAGTCCAGGTTGCTTAAGAGAATTGCCGGACTGAGCGGCAACAACAGTCTTCGACTCGTACAGGACTCTGTTGATCGGATCTTTGCACACATCTCCTGTACGGTGACATCACTTGGGTGGGGAGGGCCATATCGGCAGAGCGTGGGCCTCTGTGTTAAAGACATACTTGTCGAGATTGAGCAGCTCCATGTCGTCAGAGAAGAGCAGATACAGGTACTTCAGCGTCTCCCCGAGGAAGAAGCTCTCCATCTTGTCCCGGGGCCCGGGGTTCACGGGGTCGCGGACGTTGTTAATGGACGTGTAGCCGCCACCGGGGACCTGCAGAAGTGGAGGCGTTCGGTCAGGCGGTTTAAGGACACAAAATGAAATGCTAATGTTAGTGAATAATCTCATGTGTACTTTAGTGTAGTTATTGAAGCTGTTCAGTATTTCCCAGCCCCAGTCTCTGTACTTGGTGTCCTTCGTGAATCTGTACATGTAGAACAGACTTTCTACCGTTTCTGGCCTCAGCAGGTTGTGTCTGTCTGCAAGCTGGCGGATAAATGAAAAAAAACAAATGCCAATAAATATCTAAATTAATACAAAGGGAAAAAGAAGAATAGATTAGTTATTGCTAGAAGCCCCCCACCCATCTCTCTGCCATCAAATAAAACAAGTCCAGGGTAACAACCAGTCTAGGAGCAACCTTTATATCTTCTTTATGAGGACTCATTTTATTTTACTTTACGCTTCATCTTAACTCACCTTACAAAAGCACCTATAAACAAACGTGAATGTAAAACAATCTTTGTATTGAAATTACACATTCATTTCCTTATTTTCTAATCCGAGAATTAGAATGAGCTCCTAAAATGTTTCATACTTTTGATGTTTATGAAGTACAATAACATTGGATGCTTTGATAAACGTGGAGCAGTTTAAAATGAGCATTGAGGAGGGTTATGAAGGTTATGGACACAACTCCCATGACAGATTCAGACTCACTCAGCAGAGGGATCACATTTAGTTTGGCCCCTGTAGCTTCTTTCAAATGACAGAATAGGCATTTAATAGAAAGCCCCAACGTAAGACGCACACATCCATTTGAATTTACAAAGAGATTTTGTCAAATTGCTTAACACAAGGTCAGTTGCCATTTAGACCAGTTTTCTTAGTTTCAATTGCATCTTAAATATACATTTTGAAAGGAACCGTTACAGCAAGTCCCATTATATAGAGAACACACACACACACACACACACACACACACACACACACACACGCACGCACGCACTATACACGTACAGGTCCATTTACACACCAAAACAACTTCAACAATTCAAAGAGATAATTAAAAAAAAGAGAATAGACCAAAAGATATTAGGAAAAAAAAAAAAAATGCCAGCTTTCCCCTTTTAGCCTCACCTTTACAAATACATCTTGTCCATCACTGGCCTGCAGGTTAAAGTGTACGATCTCTGGGCTCAGCCCTGTCTCCATCTGTTTGTACATCTGGTGACACGTCTCCATCAACTGCACAGCCAGGTCCATGTGGTCCCCAGGGAGGCCGTTGTGGGCCCCGAGTGCCAAGGTTCCTGGCAGGAAGCACACAAGGTGGTCCTGTGGAGAGAGAGAGAAACGAGAGAGAAGAGCAATCAGGGAGGACGGGGCAGATGGGAGATAATGATGAGATGGAATTGATTGGACCGTCTGATGGACAGAAGAGCACACAAATTTGTACAGCTCCCGGTTCAACATAAGCACAAAGGCTGCTTGATCGAACAAGGCGGCCATTGTCCGTCAGTGCATTGGGTTTTGTCAGTGTGCGAATTACGTGACAACAATCAGGGGTCCTTGTGCTCTACGTGGTATTAAAAAACACAGATGGCCTGGGTAAATAATATCCAACAGTACAAAATTAGCTTTGGAGGTTTTCAGCAGCTCTGAGATTAATTGAGGAATTGAGGAGCATCCCTACCATCTTTGGGTTGAAGCGGCTGTGGGACAACTCTCCAACGAAGGTCAATTTGCTGACCCCCGTCTGTCTCACAAGGTGTTTTTTCACTCCTTCCACAGCCTGAAGGTAGTCCTCCAACAGGCTGGACAAAATAAACAGGAAATGTGACAGAAATATTAGTCAGTATAATATTAGTCAGTCTCTAGTGACTCCGTTTAGGGCTGTGCAATGACTCATTATCCCGATTCTAAAAACAAGACTTTTTTTTTTTCTGGTGTTTACTAAATCACAATATGGCAAACAGAATATACACATATTATACTTAAAGTGGTGCCATGCAGTGATTTCATGTTCTTCTCAAAATGTGTCTCGATACTGGCAATGTTCCACCTTAAAATCCAGTGTTTTCTCTCACAATCACAGAACATCAACTCAGAAATGCAAAGTTGGAATTACTCGTCTTCGGTCTTGCCTCCCTGGATCCACTGTTTGAGCAGGTACTCGTAGTAGCTGTCTGCCCTGGCACCAAGGGTGTAGACCCCTTTGTGGGTGAACTGGCCGCTGTTGGTGTTGATGAACATGGGCACCAGGCCGTCTTGTTTGCCTGGCAGCTTGTGGACCAGCTTCATTACCTCGTTCACAACCTCCTGGTGAGGTAAGAGAGACAAAGAAAAGAAAAGGGAGCTAACATTACTTTCTAGACATTAGATTATTAACCCAGCAGCCTCACTTCACATACTGCTGCTGTGTGGGCCAATACGTTTGAAAAATACTGCAATTTATCATTGGAAAATTATTAACAATTTCACACTTAGATGAAATGAGGCTCATCTAAAGCTACGTCTCACAGGGCTGGCTAAGGTTAGGACACATATTACTCAAATGTATGTCAGTTCGGGCTTAAAAGCTTCAGGGACAACCTCCGGTTTCTGGAATCACTCATAAACTGACAAGCTGATGGGTTTAAAGCCAATCCTAGCTCATGCTTGTCACTTCAATCACACAAGTGTCTGCACGCTGTTTAATGTCAGAGTTGAACTGAACTGAAACCATCTAAAATCGATATCAATTATCCAATTATTTTTCACTCCATCCCAGAGAACTGCCACATCAAAATGATTGGACACGCACACCGGAGCACGTTGGAGTGCAATTGAGGCCCTCCTGGCATCCTGACCTGGTACTGTGGGTCCTGAGTGAGGCGGCTCAGCTCTCGGAATTCCAGCTGAATGCTCGTGACCTCGGCCAGCGTGCTGTCTGACGTCCATCGAGGGGGATGGGCTGTTCCCTTTCCAATGTTAACGTCTGAAAATGGGATCTTTGAGGGAGTTTTGAAGGCAGGCATCAACCTAGACCCGAGATCTTTCTTCAAGTGGAGAGAGGAAACGGAGAAAGTAATTTTTCCCCCAAAATTCGGTCTTATAAGAGTTAGTCATCGGCTTTATTTTGAAAATGCAACCGCTTTTGAAAATGCATCCGTTAACTTGCAACTGGGCAGAGGAGACTCTGAACATCGTCAGCTCGATAATATTAGTTGACCATAAAGCTACACGAGTTGCATTCTCATAGTTGAAACGGATTTCTTGAAAAACTAATAACACAACAGAAGAAAACAGGACAGTAAGAGTGCTCGTGATGGTCGGACTCACAGCTTTCTCCAGGAAGAGTTGGTCTCCTGTCAGATGGTAGGTACTCAGCAGGCCCCCGAGGACTCGGATGGTTGTCTCAAATAGATTTACGTCCACGTTCTTGTCAAAAGAGAGCTCTTTCTTGACCCAGTCCTTTGCTTCTGCAAACTCTATGTGGAGAGAGTTGGAGTACAAGAGTTGGAAAAAGAGAGGGAGGGAAAAAAATAATTACATTTGATGAGAGTTTAACACGGTGAATCAAAGCTGTCTCGTAAGAAAGAGACAGCCCCCAACCAAGGCGTTGTCATATTCTTAAAAGAAGTTAACATGGCTGACAATGTCAGACTCAGAAGGGACATTAAAAAGAGATATTGCATTGTTCTTTCTTGTCAAAACCTGGAGCCTACATTACCCACAGTGCAACTGCTAATGTATTGGCTAATGTGGCCTCAAGACGTTTGCCTCAAGTAGAGATAAAGAGCAGGCTACATAAATCTGAACTCCACCCCGCAAAGGCTTAAAGAAACTCTATCATCAGTATTGTATTTTGTTTGGTTTTTAAGCATATCTAATGATACCCAGCCCAAAGAGAGAGTGAATGACCGACATACAATACCTTCTTTTAGGCCCAAAATCCACATGGTGTCCAAAGAATCAATGAGCGTCAAACCCAGTCCGAACCATTCCCCGAAAGACCTGGAGATGGGCTTGAGTTCATCGTGACCCCAGGCGTAGTCCTTATAGCCTTTCCAGGCATGTCTGAAGGCATCACACACGGCCTCCAGTCTGTCCACAGGTCCAATCGAAACTACAAAAACAAAGGGATGAATAAGAAATGAAAGCTCGCTCCTAAAAGTCTGCGTTTCCTCGGGGATGCTCTCTCAACAGGTCTCATTTTCAGATCATTTTTTTCAGTAGAAGGAATATTCTGTGATACTGCTGCTTTGAGCACAGCAGGGTTTCATCCTGCGTGTTAGAAATATAAAAACTGAAAAAGGGAAACAAAAGAAGAGCTGGGCTTTGAACTGCATGAACCAGTCGAGCTGGAAAATCAATAAGTAAAAAGCCAAACATTTGAATTGCGTACAGACCTTCCGGTGGCACGGTGTCAGCAGGGTCGGCTGGGGCAGGGGGAGCCGCAGCTTCTTTCTCATTGGTCGAGGGTGGTGGCTCTGTGGCCTGGTCAGCTTCGATTATTGCTCCCCTCCAGCTGCGAGACGAAAGTAAAAAGACGTCTTACAACTGCTTCTCTGATTCATGTGCTGCAACAAATGCTGCAGGATCTGGGTGCGACTGGAAAATGCTTGATTCCGTTATTCTGAGTAACATTGTGCGTAACACGCCATGTCATCATGTTGCACTTAGGGAAAAATTGCCACAAATTTTATGTAAACGTCCAATCAGTGTTGAGGGTAAATGTAGTCGAACGAAGCAATACATCCCTCAGTGTGTGCTATATTGTACAAGAAAGCCATCGTCATGACAGTGATGTAGTTGGAAGTAAGGAAGCTTGGTATTCTATTCTCTGCCTCTGGGTGAGAGCACAGCCAGGGGGGCTGTGCTCTCACAGCCGCTCAAAAACAGTATCGTATTGCCATCCAGCCCCCGCCACCCCCAACAACTAACAGATTACCTGACAATCTTCTTTTCTTTGTCCTCCTCTTCCCCTTCTTCTTCTCGCACCACCTCTTGCACTTGCTTCTCCCCACCGACTGCATCTGAAATATTGCCATCTTTCGGCAGGCTCGGCAGACCTCTCTTGTTTGGGAAAGTCTTAATCTGTGGATAAATCAAATAATAAGAGTCTAAATATGTCGTCCAAATAGAGCAAGAAGGAACTTTTACAACCATAAACTGGATTACAGTTGGAGTTGTCACATGTTCCAGACCCATAATCACAAACCTGTGGACCAGCAATAAGCACGAGAACAGAGTTCCCCATTAACAATAGTTCGTCACTAGTGTTGGATGTACCTTTTCAATCCGATACAATGAAAATTATTTAAGTGCTTTATCGACACAAAAGCAAAATGCCGACCAAAACAGTGAGCATCTCAAAATGTACACGCAACATTGAATTACCGTAAAAGAGAATACATCAAATAGTGTAACAAGTACAGAGGTTTTTAATGATGACACGTTAGGTGTGATGTCAGCGTAACGTGTCTGACTGGAATTAACATCAAGCAACAATCTTGGGCAACTTCAGCATGAATACTTCATTAATGATGTTGACTGGTGTGAAATAAATAAATACAAAACACAACTCCCACCTTAGTGGGAGGTTTGGGGAAAATGGGGACGTTTGGTCCTCTGGGCACCACCACAGCACCTGCACCCACATCTGGCTCCACCACAGCACCTGCACCCACATCTGGTTTTACGACAGCACCTGCACCCCCATCTGGCTCCACCACAGCACCGGCATCTGGATCCACAGCTGGCACCACATGAGGTCCTGCCACAGGAGGCAGAGCTTTACCTGCAGCTTGATCCAATATTGCCTGAACATCTAGAGGAAGATCCTTCACGTCTCTGTCATTCAGCTCCAGCCAGTCATCCCTGTCAGACCACCCTGAACACAGAATGGACAAGAAAATAAGCTGAGACTAAGTCCACATTATGCCAGCTAGCTAAACTATTATTATATAGCCATCAGAATGTTATTCATCTAGAAAATACATGTACAAAAAAAAGAAGAAAAGACTGTTAACAGAAAGTTGTCTTCTCAACTCCACACAACCCTTATGTATACCGAGTCTACGCAGACATACATCTATCCAGTCTGCATGTAAACACAGATGTATCTACTCTGAAGAAGGATATTCAAGAAATCTCAGTTATTTGGTGTGAAACAAATGCTCGCTAAGTGGGACCGTAAAGCCCAAACACAAGGCAATAGAAGCATTAGTGTGAATGTGGTGGGAAAATCAAATACAGGCAAGAAAAAGAAGAGTAAAAGCAAGCAGGGTTTCACAAACACAAATGAGCACAAAAACTAATCTAAACAACAAAGACAAACTATCGGAGCGTGTTGTGGCCTTGAAGCAATTCACTGAAATGCATCACCCCCACCTAACCCAACACACAGGCAATCCAGCTCATCAGCTTGTGTATGTGTGAGTTAACGTTGCGCTGGGAGGCATTGTTTACCTCTCCACTGCTCTGTGATGCTGGGATAGGAGAGCAGTCCAAATATGAGCAGCAGAGCCAGCAGGAACAGGACGAGGCTTCGCTGGAGCCGAGACAGCTGCTTCCATTTCTGTAGACAGATAAAGAAATTCAAAAAACATGAAGCTGACACGCGTCTTCACAGCTTTGGAGTCAAAGCGTCTGTCAGCAGATTCTAAAAATCCTCCCCCTCTTAAAATATCGTACATATCAGTTTATGGACCTTTGAAAATAGCAGAGTGAAAGAGGGAAAAGCCTGATGGCCTTTTCGGGTCTGGCTCACCCTGTGTAAACTCAACATCTCTCTCCACCTGATGCATTAAGCCCAGTGGCAGCTCATACATAAATGAGCATCCAAGTAACAGCTATACCTGGCAGAGCACAGGGAGGGACAGAGCCAGGGTCTCTCAGGAGAGAAGGCTAACAGGCAGAGGGGTACCACTCTCTTACCTGCTCCAATTAACACCGGTGCAACACCATGAAACTATTGAGCCATTTGTCAACAGACTTTATCTCTAGGGATGTTTTACTTTGACTTTGCTAATGGCTGCCTCACCATGACAGCATCAACATATACTGTTCAGTCCAATGCTGCATTTTTACAATCCAGGCCTTATGGTATAGTACATAAGCACAACTGTGTATCAGTCTTTCCTCTCCATGCCAAAAGGATATTTGAACAGCAATGCAGCTATTAAGTAGACATCATAAGACACAATTATTAATCTTCTCTATCTGCACTGAGCTGGAGTCAGTGAAGCTGAAATCGTCAGGGTGGCTATTGAAAGAATCACACACACACTGCCATACATAACAATGAGAGATCAAGAGCTCGTTGGAAACATTGAAAAAAACCAACGACATGTGCATAGGGGTGAAGCATGAGAGACATCCTCTCTTGCTTTGTGAGGAGACAAACGGCGAGTCAACAAGCCACTCAGAGGAACATTGCGGAGAATGGTTCTCAGGGACCATAAACAGTAATCAAATTTAAAGACCTACAGGTACTAGGGAGTGCTGCTGGGCCAGATCGACAGTTCCTCTATGAAGCCAGCTTCATAGAGGAACTGTCGGTTGATATACTGCTGGAATAAAATGTTACAGATCAGTCGATGAGCACTCTGGTTTGTCTTTGAATTCAGATAAATAAATAAATCTTTATGAGAGCTAACTGAATAGATGTGCTTATTTAATAAATAGGATGAACAAAAGAAGTAATCATGTTGAAAGGATGATTAAAGATGCCTTTTATAATAATAATACTACTGTTTTATATCAGTTTTTTGGATTTAAAAACAGATGCAAAGATCCTAAACATTATTGTGGGGGAAATTTGGAGAGGGAAGTTAAATGTAGATGAATGGTCCAACTATATTTCAAACAAAAGCAGATTTGTTGGGGAAAAAAGACGTGTCAGGCCACATATTATATAATTAAAAGGGAACACACATTGGCAGCGTATAACGGAGATCAAAACACCTCAAGCCATTGTTTTCTGTGCAAGCCCCCATCCATACCTGTTGATGTGCATCATTGCAGGTTGTTGCTTTATCGTCTATTTTTACTCTTAACATGATCATGATTTACTAAATGAAGCATCGAGCTGTATTGAAGGTAATTCCCCTTTGCACAGAACCAAAGGCTACGCCCGCAGTCTGTGTGTGTACCACAGAATTAATTAGTGAACAACTGAGGCAGTTTTATTATGAGCGTGGTTATAAGACCAGTTACAAGAATGAAAGCAAACAGTGAACAAAGCAGCAACCTCCGAGGAAGGAGCAGCAAACTAAAGTATGAGACGTGAAATGTAAAGTGCAAAACAGCAACCTGTAAAACCTGAACATCAAAACCAAAAAAGGAGACGAGTGAAATTGAAAAACAAGATTAAAGAGAATGTGCAGGGAGACAGGAGAGAGACGGTGAGATGAGTGGAATTTGTTTTATCTAATTTTAATGATCATCTGCTCAGGGGATGCTTTTATCTGAGGAGTTTGAAAGTTCAGAGTGCTCAAAAACAAAAAGAGGAATAGGAACCGAAGCAATAAATTGATTTTTCTAAAAGAAGTCATTTCTTTAAAGACACAGATGCTCCATCTAGGAGAAGTAATCAGAAGCATACACTGGCAAATAAGCAATCCATCAACTAGGACCAGGCCATGTGACAAAGTATACATCAATAGTCAGAGATTTCTTCATAGCATTTATACCAAGCGCAGAATTTCATTTAATATCACTGGTTGTATCATATTAGGCTATTATGGTAATTACTGCAAATCAATGAGATGGGGTGCTTCATGGCAATATTTGATTTACAAGATCGCTACATCAACATAAAGCATCTTGATTTCTAAGGTACATCCCCATCTGATTATATGATCAATTAATAGTTTCTACATTGACTTTTCAGAAAATGTACTGCATCACAATATGCACTATAACGATAGTAGACAAATGAAAGAAAAAAGAAACATGAAGTTGCCCCTATGAGCCTTCAGAACAGCGTCTGTGCTCCTTTTTTGATTAATTACTTAATTCATTTTTAAGATAATTAATTCTTCAAGTCTCTACTGTAGTCATGAGCTAATCATTTCATTTCATTTGATGATGGTGGTGGAGGGTGTTACTTTACATAAGACTCCAAAATCAAAAATCTCCCAACGGTGTGCAGTTGGGTTGAAAGCTGGTGACTGAATGCCAAAGCACACGACTCACCTTTCATATTCATCGAACGGTTTAGTGAACTTGTATGGAAGCGTCTGCATTTGATATGTTTTTCCACATATTTATTCAGATTTATGCGACCTCTCTCCATATAGTATCATGGTTATAATGACGGTTATCCATGTCTTCCACCACTGCCATCAACCATAACTCTGTGTATGGACCTACAGGTATGAATTGTTCACACAAGTTGAACATAAGCTCATAGTATTGCATCAGACACAGGGTTTCTGTATCAAAATGGTACATCTGCCTTGAGCCATGATCTGCACACTGCACCACGGGACCACTCACCCTCCAGCAGGACTGTCTCCGGTGTTTGCCGTTGTTGTAAGTGTGACTGTGGGAATCACTGAGTGTCAGAGAGATGAAGTCCTTTCTGGAAGGCGGATACATCCTCTGATCCAGTCAGACAAACTCCGCTCATAAAAGCTGCATTCAGAGAAGGAAATAAAACAGTTAGCTTAACCATCACTACTTCCCTAAATAATAACATATGAAACATTAACTGTGAAAGTAGGGTCCATCCTGTCAATGTGCTGAAAAAAATAGATGCATAAATCAACATACAAATCAAATGACTGTCGTCATGATCATATAGCAACATTTCCACACATTTAATGGTTCAAACTTCTGAAATGTGAGTATTTGTCACTTTGGTCTGTTTTATGTCACTGTAAATGTGTTACCTTTGAAGTGTTGGGATTTTACGGTAGTATGTCCTATAATGGGTTTAAAGGCCATGCATTTCATTATTATAAAATTGAGTATCCAATTGTATGAAGCCCACCAAAAGGAGCACACAGAGAAGGATGGGATTCCCATGTGTAATGTATCATTTGACTCATCAATTGCCGAAAAAAATGTGCAGCATAAAACCTTCACAAAGATAACCGTTTGTGTGCGAGTTACCTATAGCGCTAATGATATCTCCATTTCATCTGGCTCAACAATTAGGCCCAATCGAAATTGCAATACAGCCCACTGCAACGTTCATATTGCGGGAAATTTGTAATAGACTAAATACCAATATAAATGAAACATTGTCCAGGCCAACATCATATATATATACACTTAAGAAACCATCTTTGTTTGGCACAGATTCCCACAAATGATGTACAATAAAGCAAGGCTGACTGTTGATTGTGCATTGGGCTATTTGTAATGAAACATACACGTGTATACATATTTATGTTGTGTCATTTATTTTACTTTGCAAATTCTGCAGTTTCGACAGACTGTGGAGGTACTTAAAACGTTATGAATCAACATCCTCTTCAGCACCATGGACAGCTTACTTATGTATGCATTGCACGTGCACTTGAGTGACGTTTAGTGACTTCTACTGTCGATTGTTAGCGTGAAACAGGGCTGACACAACAACGACGCCCTTTTTAAGGGTTCACGTAACGTTAGTCTTTGCGAGACAACAGGTGAAGCAGCTTCAAAGCAATGCTAAATGGAGAATAAGTCGGACTCTCGTCTAAATTACAGCCGACAATATAATTATTTTTAATCATGTTATTATAGATAGTTGCTGTACCGTTACACGACATAACACGTTAGCATACATTAGTTAGTTAACGTTCGTCAATAACAGCCACGAGCTATTTCAGCCAAGTAAGCTAATGTACTACCTTATTTGGTGAATGTGTTATCTTAGTCCACCACTCTTCCACACGTCACTGGCATGCTGAGTAAACACGCCGACCACATCTCTAAAAAGAAGGGTCACACACTGAGCTGCCCCCCACCCCCCTCTCACCTTTGTGGCTGCTCCGTTGCGTTATTCTCCTGAAAGCTGTCGGCTAGCTACGAGAGGCTAGCTTGTTGTTGTGGGTTTTCCCGACGTGTTTCCTGAATGGAAAGTGAAACTGTCAGAAGAAGCAACATGTAACGCAATAGTCCGTCCGACTGTCACGCACGACAACCGGCTGCCACACGAGATGTCAAACAAATGAAACTGGGGGGAAACATGGCTAAAGTTAGCGAGCGAAGACAGACAGATGCGGAAAAAGATTTGACAAGCGATGACGCTGCGCGTCACGTAACGTGTGCACGCGCTGCGAGGGCGCGAGCGTTAACCCTTAACAACCCCAATTCGCCGGCTGAGATATTTTTGGTATTGCAGGTCATTTCATTTATTTCAAGCTGTTCTTAATTCAGATTGCGCTTTAAAAGCCCTTACATGGCGAGTCCCATTCGCACCCATGTACATATTAATATGACTGAAAACGATTTCTCCAGTTAAATGAGACACATCTTACGTTGTTCAGCTGACTAAAATATGCTACTCTAGGTTACACTGGCACTTAAAAACTGGAATCAATCTACTGTGTAAGAGTAATATTTGAACATTGTCTACATTTGACCAACAAATAGGACCAAATTACATAATCCTTTCCTCAACTTTTCCGATGAATTAGTTACAGGTGAGCATGAAAAAATAGGAACTACCCATGTCAATAAATACATGAACATACCAAATGAATTAATCGTCTAGGATTAATGATTATGGAAGAATTATTCCCAACCTCTGCACAGTAGAAATTATATTCTCATGGTTCCCTGACTGCATCTTATTTACTTTGGTGCTCCTCTGAATTTCCATCTATCCAGCAGGTCAATATTTGTACTTATCCTCTGGCTCTATGATGCAGTTAGTTCTTTATTATGATATTTCAACAACTATTGGATTGGTTGCTGCTGTGAAATTCCAACGTTGATAGACTATTTATGATAGAGCACCACTAAACCATCTCAGTGTCCACTCTGCTGTAGTGATCTCGTTCTAAAGACAACCTATGGAAATGGCTGAGGTTGTGCCATTAATAAAGAAAGTTCATATGAGTTAGACCTGTGCACTCCTGACCTCTTGTGGAGTACATTTGTCTCAAATTCTATTCAATTCAAATGCAGTTTGGTGGAGCATGGCTAACGTACAGTACTCAGTCATTATATTTACATTTGCAGCTTTGGAATGGAATATTGCCTCAAGACCCTCCTAATGTCCTAAAGTGTTTTATTTCACGCATTTTATTACACAATTAGTTCTTCAACAAATGATGTCATAAATAAGTTACACATGGTTAATAATGACAATGGACGAAAGATAATTTAAATTTAAAACAGATTTTCATGGAACACATCTTCTATATTGTCGTTTTTATTCATATTTTTTATAAAGAACGCGTAGTGGGAAAAGATGGATTGTTTTTGTAATATTTACCATTACTTATGAACGGATCTTGAGTTCATTGAAGATATATGCAATCCAGAGCAACAAAAGCATCCTAATGTCATTTTGTCAATAACTCATGCTGCTGGATGTCAATATTTAGTCTTTGAAACGTCTGTTTGTGCAACAGACGTTCTGGATCATGAGGTCAGAGATTAAATACACTGAGTCGATATTTGGTTATGTATTTTTTTTTATTCAGCTGACAATTCTTTGAATGAGCTGGTCACACAAGACTGATGTCCAGCATGTCATTTTAGATATTTCAAAAATGATACTTTGTACAAAACAAGTAAAGTAACAATGATCAGTCTCAGCCAGCTAAGGCTATCATATGGAATGATGATATGACAAATCTAAATACAAAAAGAAAACATTTAATATTAAACACCAGGCCAGAATCCTAAAATGCTTCAATGCTAATCCAATTTGTCTGATAGAGATTACGAATAAGTACATTTCCTCCCCGTTATATATAAAGGTGGCACGCCTCAACCGTGTCAAAAAAACTTGCAGGCCCTCTGATTCTCCACAGCTGAGAATTTGGTATAAATCATGCAAATGAAGTCGGAGTGTTTTCCCGTTGCAGATCTGCTGTTATGGCCACGCCCGAAAACCACAACTCCCTGAGATCCAGTGCACACCTCTTATTACTTACTGCTGACCAACTCTGGGACACGCACACACACGCGCGCACACACACACACACACACACACACAATTCTGCTGAGAGGCTACACGGCGTGCTGCTTTTCTCTGGACCTAAGCACTTCTCAGATTGAATGAAGCAGAAATTCAGGTCGACGGCAATAACTCAATGCTAAGTGGATGGTAATCGGCACTTTTCTTCCCTCACCATGAGGCCATTGAAGCTCTGCAGGGCCAAAGGTGCTACTCATGCACGTACTCTACAGCCAAACCTATGCATGGTTCTTTACAGTACAGTGAACACAATTACAGTATTGTTCTGGGAGGACAGAGGGTGATGTGTAAGCTCCGGCTGCTCAACTTTAACCTTTGGTTCACATTTCCATTGTTAAAACAGTAAATAGTCTAATGTAAACCTGTAAGGCAGATGCGCAGCAGAATTAAATCTAATTAAAATGCGGAAAACTTCAGCAGAACATGTGTAAACCAGCAGCAACGTTTATGTCAGAGACCTGCAGGGAAATGGGGGAATAGTGGCTTCATAATCAGACTGAATTGTCATTTGGTTTTCTCGTTGATTTTATCCTTTGGCTATTTCATAAATATGTAGCTTGTTGTACTGTTCAATGACCTTAATGTCTTTATTCACTTTAAATTCATTTCAAAAGGATAAGGCTGGTGTTTGTCAACAAATCATTATGGAAGGAGCAAAACCGACAATGATTTGGTCTCTCATTCCAAAGCTCATTGGTTGGAACCTGAACATGTACATCTTTAAATACAGCTCATGGTATAAAGCTTTATCTTTTAAATGGGCACTATAATCTTTTAGCAAACATCACTAAACTGGAGGAAATACTGCATTTGTTGGGGACTATTTTCAGCTGCGGACTAATTGTTGGTGCTCTGGTGAGTATTTCCATCAACAGGGTGGTGTGTGTGTGGGATTGAGTCCAAAATAACTGTACGAGTGTGTGTTCATGGGAATAAAGTAACAGCCCACCTATTGCAACAGTGTGGCTCGCTGGTGTGTCTATAACAGTTTTTGGGACAACAATGGAGCTCAGAGGAAACATTTGTATCAGGTTGGTGTAACTAAATCAGTGTTGCTTTTGGTCTTTTAATGTTAGTCTTGTTTTAATGCTAAACTACAAAAACATATCAAACAGCAGCTTCAGCGCCCATGTGTATATCATTAATGTATCATACCTGAGACGTAAGAAAATACCCCATACAAGTTACATGACAATGTAAAAACAGTAAAGCATGTTTTATCAAAATGAGGACATTTGCCGTTGACGACAGCAAACGTTAGGTATGCGTGAGACAACGTGACTGTCCTCTGTGGTTTTGGGGATTAAAGAAATGCTCTTTCAAATAAACGTGATCAGCACCTTGAGAAAAGTGACACATCTGAGGTCACTGACCCTGACAGTGAGCGATCTTACTGGCCTGGTCGCACACGGCCAATGGGATCACAGTAGCTGCGTCCCCATGCAGAACACATTGTTAAGAGGTCAGTTCGGACAGTCTGGCTTTTATATACACAGTGAGCAGGCTATGACTGGAGCCCAAAATACATAACTCACAGAAATCAAACAGAGAAAAACAAATAATTTGTATATAAACGATAAAAAAAAATAAAAAAAATAAACATACATTTTAAATTATTCAATACAAGATAAACGTCTCTGTAAACAAAATTGACTTCGTGAAAAAAAAAAAAAATAAATCCCCGGGGACGCTAGTGTCCTCTCAAATTCATGAATATCGGAGTCACTCAACTTGAGAGATCAAATCCCTCAAAGCAAGAGGGAAAGGAAGCGACATCTTGGAACGAAATTGGAACCAGTGGTCCTCTAGGTGTCCATGATTTGAACAGAGGTGTGTGTCCTGGAACGGCACAGCTTTGTAGCACCTCTAGCTGAAACACACAGGACCGACATTGAAGCCGAACTGGTGTGTGACGTTAACGCCTCCCATCAGAGCTACGTCTCTCAGAGGAAGCAGATGAAGGTCCTCAAACTCAAAGACGGACTCCCGAGGTCCAGAAAGGGTCTCCTCTCCCGGCTGACAAACAGGAAACACAATGCATCATTTATTTTGTCATTTAACTGCAAGGAATCATCACTTTTTTATGTGACAATACTTCAGCAGTAAATGAGGTTGAAGTGCCAATTTCTTAAAACTTAAAGTGCTGAGTTAAATTAGCATATACAGTATATTGTTAAGGGTCGGGCGGGTAATAACAACTGATGATTATGATGATGTCTTTGCCTTCAAATCCTCACAAGAGCGTTACAGGTCCTTCTACAACAGGTCAAGGGGACGTTGACTTCTTCCATCCAACATTAAAAGCAAAATTAAAAATCTACTCACACTAAGATAATAACTGCGAAATAGGACTTTTAGTCCATTTGACGTACCACACAGTCTTTAAGTGCTCCGAGGTAACTTTGTTTCCTCGAGTCAGTGAGGAATTTGATGTCCCTGTCTGTCTGGCCCAGTCTGTGTCCTGGGTGGCAGGAGAAGGTCATATTCTGAGCGGCGGTGCGGCTGTGCAGCCTCAGGAAACGCATCTGGACCACATTCGCACCTGGGTAGTAAAACTGGTAAGATGGGAACAAGAATGTAACGCATTAACAATGTGAGCACTATTAAAAGGTGAGAACAAACCAAGTGAATGGGAAATGGACTAAATTAAATGTATTAAACCAAAATGATAAACCACATTATTTTAGAACATCTTCTATTGTGTACTGCATCTCCAGCTTGTTTTTAATATTTCTATGTGCAGTCTCGCAAACTACCCACTTCACAAGCCAATGCCCTTCAGTTACAACCATTTCTAAGGAGAAGCTAATGATTCCACTGGAACTGCATGGGGCTATTAGCGCTCGTCTTCGGGAGGTGGACTGTTTGTGCAATGACGCTTATTGGCATCGAAAAAGAGCCAATTTTGCACTACATGTATGCCTATGACCTCATTTAAATATGTGTAAATAACACATTCCCCCCTTTATGGGTGCTTTGATAAGCACATAGTTTCTCTTAGTCTTATATGTGCAGGTCTAGCGGCTGCAAAAGCTGCGTAATCCTTTTGTGTATTTGTCCCAGAACGTGTTATTGATCCATTAGTCTTCCTGCCTGCTAAACATCCAATAACACCAATCAACAGAGTCCACATTAGGGGGAATGTTTAGTCATGGCTGTTCCCTTCACCTGAAACCCTTGCTCCAGCCTGCTGAGCCACTGATAGGATCCTTCATCAGAAAGTTCTTCCATCCAGGCTTTCATGGGCAACTGCAGGCAGAGAGAAGAAGGCCCACATTTGTAAATCTGAATTCAAACCCTGCTTTCAGATATGAGACTTGTGAAGGTCAACGATGTTCAGACAGCTGCTGATGAGCTCTGCATTAGCATGCAGCTCAAGCGTGAACCAGAGGGAAATCGGCTACCTTGCTGGGCGATGCATTCACTTCACGCTATCCGAGACCAATTCATATTATTCTTTGCTTGGTTGAGTCCATTTTTTGATATCAAGCTGAATGTATTAGAGCTGAGGGGGTGTGAGGTGCGTTTTATGTATTTATGTAGACTGCAGTACAGAAAAGAAGTCCGTTGGCAACATGACAGCACAGTTATGTTAAAGCAAGCCCATGGAACGTCTTCTCAACAAGTGTCAATAACAAGTGCTGACAACTTGTGCAACAGTAGAGTCATGAAGCTAGTGACTGAGCAATGTCAATTATGCCGCATTTATGGGGTGTTGAAATAATCAGAAGAATGTGTTCCGGCTGGAGAAATTCACACCACATGCCGAGCTATCGTTATATTACGCAGAAACATGACGGAAGAACACAAAGTTTGGTTTGCTGAGAAACCTTTGATCAATTCACTTATTGCATGTCATTTGCATTAGGTTGTAACTGTTAGCTTACGTTCACGTAGTGACCTAGATTAGTTAGAAAAGTGATTTTATAGCATTAACTTTAATAACAAGTCAGGGAAAGCAACAGTTCAGTGTACTCATGCAGCAACAACTCTGGGACAAAATCCCTAATGTCAGGCTTTTCAACATATTTGGATAGCACCGTGAATCTTCACCTCACACACCCCAGAGTCAGAAGAATGACCTCCAAAGCACATGTGTGGACGAGGAGCCCGTGAACCCAACATTACGAAGCACTATCTATCTATAGAGTTGAGCAATGATTTGTTTTATTGCTTTTGAAGAAAACTTTTAAGTTGATAGAGAAAGAATGTGTTACTTCTCACTTCATAAGTGTAAAAATTCACCAGCAGAGTCTAAATTCACAAGAAATACCTTCAAAGAATGCCGGCAAACATGAACGACACTGATGCACAGGTCATTTAAAATAACCATTTAAAAATAAATTCTCTCTGGATTAAGGAAAAATGTAAATATTTTGAACACAGTTTTGTTTTCTGTTCTAATAAAGGGTAGTCTTCATTTATTTTCACAATACCTTTGGTCCAACTCCTGTTCAGGGCAGCTCTTATCTTTCAGTTTTGCAATAACTAGCATTGATGTGTTTCATCTTTTACAGGAAGAAAGGAATCATATTTTGGAAGAGAGTAACAGTAGGGAGGAAGTGTGTGTGGTGAAATAATATTTAGAATTTTCCTTCAATGTTCCTTCAAGCTCAAGGTCTCAGTCGTCATTCTGAAAGGAGGAGCTGGCTGACTACAACGGGGCGAAGGGAAGTTAGTGCGAACGCTATTGATCCAGAGGTGCAATGTTCTGTAGTCTTTGCAGGTGATGTCCTCATACCTGAGAGTCTCGAGGATGAAGGCAAGTCTGTTTGGATGTGGAGGAGAAGCGGCAGTAGGCCAGCAGAGCGTCCGCTGTGCTGCCCTGGTTGGGGTCGATGTAATACATTCCTGCAGGGAAAGGTTACACAGAGTTCAATGAGATCTGCAGGGATGAAACTACCGAGGTCCACGGCGACAGAACGACCAGAGCAAGACTTGAAGCACAAACACCTCCAGCATGCAGGACTGTGCTGGAGAAATAATAAGGACGTAGATAAGAAGTGTACAAAATTGCAGTTTAAAATGTTTTGTATTACTTTTGCTTTAACTAGCAACTGCAGAGAAAACCGATGAGCACAAATCAAATGGATCATTCACTGATGACTGAATGAGTGTTGCCTTGAGGCAAATTATATTTTAATGTTGCACATTTGAGTGTGTTTTGATGCATTACCATTTTGTCCTTTTCTGACAAACAACAAGCAGACAGAAAAATTAAATTAAATATCGATTGAATCCGAATTTGAAGCACCTTTTAAAATAGAACATAACTATTTTCTAAACAAAGCTGTTGTTTTTCGTGTGATTTGCTGCTGAGAAATTAAACAAAATCCGGTTTTAGTGGTTACTTTTGTTCAGGACAGTTAGATTTGACCCTGGACACAAGCTCTTGGGGACTGTAAGCCAAGTGGCAGTAAAACCGCCACAGTGCCCATAAAAAAGGCTTATGCATACTTAATGTGTCATAATTTGAATTTCCAGTTGAAACAATTTAAATTGTAGCTGAAAGTAATAAAGGGAGTGCTGGAAGAAGTGTTAGGTGTTAGCACTGAATGAGGTTGAAGTGTCAATTACATTTTAAAATAATAATAATTTTAAATAAATAGAGGACAATCATCTGCATAGCAAATTAACCAATAACACATTTCTCGAACCAAAGTATTGACGTTTTGAAACTGAACTGTAAGATGAGAGTGTAGCTTATGTGCGACTTTTTCTGTTTGTAATCAACAAATTCATAATTACAAGTGTTCACGTTTCAAGTTAATAATATCAATACTTAACATGTTGATAGTTATAGTTATTGATAGTTAAAATTCTAAATATTACCAGATGAATATACCCTGTCTATGTTTTAGAAAAGCTCATATGGAGGGAGACGCACACATGTAACAGAGAGGACCGTGTCCAGAACATAAGCCAGCTCGGCGATTCTCTAAATAATGGATGTAGTGTTATTTCGCTATTTGGGGAACTGACCGCTGCTGTATCCGGGGTGACAGGTCCAGAGCTCCAGGCATGTGGTGGCAGGATGCTCCTTGCTCCCATCGGGAGGATCCAGCATCAGCCGAAGCTCCTGCTGCAGAGAATCTAGCAGAGTCTGGAGCACGGGATAGTTGGGCTTGTCGGACATATACATCAGGTCCTGGACATGGAGAGAAAAATAACAGAGTCACTTGGATTGCATTGCGGTTAAGACACATCCCAAAAGCTCTTATGATAAATGCTTTTGTAGTAAAAATACTTAAATAGGACAATGACGACATAAATCACATGCCTTGAGCTGGGTCAACGTCATGTTCAGTGACTGTCCTGGAGGTCCAGATACCCCAGGCGGGCCCTGAAACACAAGGAAGATGCACATATAGTGTATACGCTACAACATTATGAATATTGGAATCCAGATTTAGGTTTTGTTATCCTTCAGATAGAAATGTAAAGAGAAAAAAAATGTATCAACTGAATGACGAGGGGCAGCGAGATGAAAGCCTTAAACTGTCGGTCGGAAGTTGTTTCATATTTTGAATCAAACAACGTGGTGTTAAACAAGTAAGAACTATCCTCGTGTGTGTTGAGTGTTCGGCTAAAGTCCAGTGAAACCAAGGCAAGCTTTGAACGAAGCCAACAGTCGGACACACAACAAGTATGCACATTTTTGTATATATTTGTATAAATGTAAACATTTTGGATGTACGACATCTAGTGTAAATCAAGAAGTTCTTCATTAATATGATAAGAACCCCCTTTTAAACTTACTGGGAGCCCCTTCCTGCCGGGCAGGCCGGGGAAACCCTGGTAGCCTTTCAAACCCTGCAGGCGGAAGAAAATATGATGAGCACAACACACGCTCCAGCACTTTTCTGTGAGGCAAAACCCCACCATTAACTACAGAACACATGGATATGGAAATAAAGAAAATCCCATTACATTCGAACGCTAACTCCAAAGTGTGACAGCTCTATGATTATACGATAAAACGGCATCAAAATAAACCAAACCTAGAAACCATTCAGCGCTTCAGATAACGATGCATAAGAGCCTAAGTGAGCATGATCTGTCAGGAGGAGAGAGCTTTGAGTTGATGATGTCATACCTTTAATCCAAACAAGCCCTGCACCAGAGGAGAGAAAATGGCATTAGGAGGGTGTGAAGTGCATTCATCCACAAAGAGCTGTGTTTGTATCTGCTGCATTAAGAACAGATTGTATGACTTAAATCAATGGACTTCCCCCCCCCCCGGGACACAGTGGGCTGAACACAATGATGATGTGCAGATGAAGAAAAGAGTAACAGTCTGCATGTGTATCTGGATAAAGTATCTGAATGACAAATGAACTGCTTGAATTCACACTATAAAATATCAACAACAAAATAAACAAACGCATAGGCTGAATAAAGGTTGCATATCCTAAAGGGAAATCTAAACACAGTAGCACAATTAAGTCCATTATTTCCATAAAAGAAAGCAACATCATAAACAACCTAAAAGCCAAACTAAAATGATAGCTATCAACACAGTTGAAGAGGGATATCAAAATAATGCATTTTTATATCCCACTTCAGGATAACAAAATAAAGCATAATTATTCAAATGTGTTAAATAAGCCAGTGCTGTGCCGGTTTGTGTGCTTTGCAAAGTGAATTAAGATTTAAGATTTAAGATGTCCTGCTGAATTCTGACATTACACTTACAGGCAGTCCTGGCATCCCCGGTGTTCCCCTCGGTCCTGGGAGACCAATATTTCCCTAAAAGAGACAGAGGAACATACACGTTTGTCAAAGTAGGACATCATAAAGACATATTCAAATAGAGGTAAAACCTCCATCATCAAAACACAAGAGGGAACATTAGAAGATACAAAAACAAACTACGGTAGAAGTTTTGTGTACCTGCTCTCCTATCAGTCCCAGTGGACCTGGCAACCCAAAAACACCACGAATACCCTGAAAAAGACCAAAAGACAATGACATAGGTATGGAGAAAATAATGACAGTATGTCAAAAATAATGACATATTGGAGTATCTAAAAAATAAAAGGTCTTCTTTTGTCATTATTTTGTTAAGAAAAGTAAGTCATTATAATGACTTACAGGATCATCTTTCAAGAAAATCAAGAGCAACATACATTGTGATTTAATCACATTTAATGATGCTAAAATACTTCCTCTCAGTTCCAAGAAATCTCTTCTTGGGCTTTGCAAGAAGTTGCAAGAGTCTGGTTATGGTGCGAGTGCGTGTGTTTAGACATTGAAATGCAATAGTAGATTGATTGCCAGGCCTTTTAATTTAGAACAGAAACATGTGCAATACATATTGAATACAGTGACTCTGTACAGTAGCAGACATCATGTGTATCTGCATATGAAGACAATACATCTCGGCAGCTCCTACCTTCATGCCATCATCTCCAGGAGGCCCAGGCAGTCCCATGTCTCCTTTCTCACCCTGAGGACACACACAATATAGTCAAGTCTCCTTGAATCCGACAGCAGATCAGCACATCGTGACGAAAGAGTTCTGCCGGAGCCTGAACTGAGCCCAACTGGGAAAAGCATATTCATGAGCCTGAACAACAGATCAGTATTAACGGTAGTTTTTTCGTTTCGGTTTATTAATCCCGCACGTCCCTTTGAGTGAAAACCTCTCCTTGCACGTTGCCATGATGATCCACGTGTACACATCAAGTTTAGCTGTGTGCCACTCTCATGAAGCGTATAAAGGGAATGTAGAGAATGCACCGTTGCTTTTGAATTGATATTGGCCTTTTTATTAGTTATGATTTTCACAATGAACTAATGTGCCCCTCTCTGATGGATAACATGGACCCCACCCTCTGAGAAGGGCAAACATGTTCTGTTCATCACAAAACCCATGCGATCTGTGGTAATTAATGGGAAACACTAATTGCCTTTTACGAACAACGATGCCTTGCAATGCAACTGTTGTCAACATGCATGTATATGTATTCATAACTCATCCCCAACATGTAAAGCTTCATCAAAGAGTCTCTGTCCATAGCGTTCTACAGCCAAGGACACGTGAAAGCGGTTGGCAGCTGGAATGGATGACTTGGCCTTGTGCACTGCCAAATAGGCCTATTTCATTATCTAATCTATCTATTAGATAATGGGAATCTTTTTTAATAAATTGATTTCACAGATTATAACGTGTGCAAATAGATCAAAACGTAGGAATGATTTAATTAAATTTAGGTAACAAATTAAATCTTGTGTGCACAAATGAGTAAATCGTGGCCTCAATATATATATATAAATAAAAATAAGAATTATATATATATATATAATTCTTATTTGTTTTCTCTCTCTATGGCCGTTCCAGGGCTCCTTATTTATATGCACATATTTTGTTGGGTCTCCTTAAATTTATTCTGGATTTTCAGAATTCATATTAGTCACTGCTTATTGGATGCTTAAATAAAAGTGACGTGTCTTACATAATGACGGTTGTCTGAATCGCTGCTAGTTTTTTTGTTTTACAGCCTATTAGTGTCTCGCTGGGGGTTTAGCCAATTATGGGTTGTATTCATTCAATCACACATTACATGTGTGGGTGTTGAAGACGCACCTGGCGGACATCTGTGGTGTGAAAACACTCTACTAGTTTGGGTTTACCTCTTTCCCCTTTCCACCTTGATCCCCCGCCTCTCCACGTAAGCCTGCGAGTCCCTTGGTGACAAAATAACATAAATATATCAAGTGGCTGACAATTCACTTACTGATCGAATACACTCCAATTGTGAAATGAATTACTTTATTTATCTCTTCCCTCCAAAGGAGGAGAGAGGGCTGAACAGACTGTGCTGATATGTTCATCTTTGACATAACAACAGAGCAGATGAATCAACTTACGATGAACCCCGGCCATCCAGAGTGGCCAACCGGTCCCGAGTCCCCCTTTTGGCCCTGAATGATAAAACACAATCTCCTGTTGGCTCATGCATCATCATTTAACCAGGCGTGTACATAACCTGTGTCTTTATTTCCGTATATCCCACCGTAGATCCTCTGTCACCCCTGCTCCCTCTGACTCCGGCCTTCCCCCGTTTTCCCTGGGGACACGTTTGCAATGTTTTTCAATGAGGCAACAGAAAGCAGGAGGTCCCACGGATGAAGCAACCTCATGTTTTATGTATGAATGCAGTGGCTGTCAGGAGTGGCTGCTTTTGGCCATTTCCCCTTTTTAACCCATGAACCCACCGGCTTGTTGTGTCCAGTTTTCAACAGTAAACAAAGGCTCTTTTCACTTGAGTTAGAACTGCCTTTTACCAGCAAAATGTTCTCGAGACTAGAACAGAAAGCTCTTACCCTCCTTCCAACATGACCCGTCTTCCCCTGTGATCCATTCTTGCCGTCGTCTCCCTGTAAAACACAAACTGAAGGCTGAAAAGGCTAATGAGTATCTTCCAACTCTAAAAGTAGACATTTAACGGCTGCAGCACCATTTTTTTGTACTAAAAAAGGGCCATACTGGTTAATACACTTTGAAGTAACAGTTTGACATTATGTCAATGTGGTTATTTGATTTCCTGCCAAGGGTTAGATAAGAGGATCGATACAGCTGTAGGATCAATGAGCAGGCTGGACACAGAGGGAACCTGGGCCCGGCAAGCTGTCACCTCCTTCCTTAATGCTAAGCTAATGTAAGCCATCCATCTGCTGGCTGGACCTCCATATTCAACAGACAGCTATGACAGTGGGATCGACCTTCGCCTCTAACGCTTGGCAAGAAACACAAAATGTTCTATTCCTTAACTTGGATAGGTGTTTTTAATGATTCGGTGAATTTAGGGAAATTACTTTATCTTGGAATGAAGCAGAATAACCTTCAAAATGGGTCCAATGATTGTTTACTAGGATTTCAACTTCAGTTGTTTTCTAACCTAGAATGTATAAAAGATACATCAACAAATTACACTGGAATATGAGGCTCTTACCTTTTCCCCTGACATGCCCTGTTTCCCCTCAGGCCCTGCTCTTCCTAGCACTCCCTGCAAAGCAATTGTAGTTTAAAGGTTTAAAAGCTGTAAAGATGACTTTCGGATAGACAACGTGCACACGCACATGCACACGCACACACACACACACAGTTTTCTCAATAATTAATGACTTCCAAACAAATGGTTCAATTTTAGACCAGCTGCTGAAGGATTTCATGTTGTACACATCTGCACACTTACAGGAGCCCCTGTGGAACCTGGAGGACCCTGGGGTCCCATCTGTCCAGGAGGCCCCTAAAAAAGAGAAGGAAGAGGCATAAACAACAAAGTTGTTGAGGGGAAAAAAGCAATTATCAGCGATGGTAATTTACATCAGACAAAGTCTTAAAAGCTAATCAATGACTGTTTAGTTTTCACCTCAAGCCCTGGCAGAGCCGGAGGACCTTGGATTCCAGGCAGACCGTCCTCACCCTGCACAGGTAATTCATATTATTGAAGTTGTTTTATGGATATTTGCACACAGTAAATCTACTTTTTTAGCATTAGCGTGTACTTATCAACAAGATGTAGCACCATGCAGGCTTTATAAATGTCCATCCATCCATCCATTTTCAATACCGCTTATCCTCATTAGGGTCGCGGGGGCGCTGGAGCCTATCCCAGCTGACATAGGGCGAAGGCAGGGGACACCCTGGACAGGCCGCCAGTCCATCGAGGGCAGCTTTATAAATGTCATACAGTAGATACATATAACGTAAAAAGCCTCACTAACCTGTTCCCCCGGTGGACTCGGAGCCCCTGGCTCTCCCTTCAATCCCTGTGGCCCCTCTTCCCCTTTAGCTCCCTGGTGTCCCTGAGGTCCAACTTGTCCTCCTGGACCCTGCCGTGCAGACATCACAAACACGTGAATGATGTAGTGTAAACTCAATGTTATCTCTTTTTCTATATACCACGCTCGATAACTATTAACACTTAAAGGGTACTAAATTCCATATTCAGGGCATATCTATGATGCACAGATTGATAATACATACAGGACAACCTGCACCACAAGAGAACAACATACAGGATGAGGTTGATTAGGTTTAGAGTTTAGACAAATGCAGAATGTGAGCAGAACTTGAACAGTTGAATATTTGCTTGTAACTGATGGCAAACAGAGCAAATAAAGTGAACTACTTTCTAATACTTGAAGATACTCACCGGTGGACCCAGCCCCCCCGTGTCTCCTCTGACGCCACGAGCACCAGTCATTCCCTATGCACAGGACAAACAGAGGGCGAATGGATGCATTTCCGCTACAGCTGTACTGTGAGCCATGCTGTGCAAAATGTAACATGGAAATAGAGATTACCCGAGGGCCTCGTGACCCCGGAGGTCCTGTAACTCCAACAGACCCGGACCCCCCCTGGAGAGATGGAGGAAAACATTTTCGTCACCAACCCTTTGAACTTTACCAAGTTGAACTGATTTGATTCAAGCAGAGCACCACCGGGGACGTTAATATGTGTATATATATATATATATATTTATTTGTTTTTATATATATATATATATATATATATATATATATATAAAGAAGGTGTACCAGAACAACTAGGCCGGCGTCCTGTCAATCAGGTGATACTGTGGGAGACCTCTCTGTCAAAAGTGTTAACCCTATCTCTTTTTGTGGTGATGGACAACATTGTGAGTGTATGACAGCAGCTTGTTACTGAAGGACAACAAAAATACCTTCTGGCCTTGAGGTCCATCTGGCCCCGAGAGTCCACGAGAGCCTGTAACTCCCTAAAATGAGCACAAACACGCCTTAAAAATATATATAGACGATGATATCATGTTGTTGTTGAAAAAAACAATCGGTGAGATGGATCAATAACTGTCAATCCCCTATGTGATCAGTCGGATAAAGGTTCACTGAGGCCGCTCTGAGGGGCAAACTCATGGACAGCGTCAATGCATCCTGGTAACCAACTCACCTGTAACCCCGCCAGACCTGCCGGTCCCACTTCACCCATCAGCCCCGGTTCACCCTGAAGAGGATGACATCAGAAACCGTTTCCACACATCAATCTGACTGATCAGTATTATATTTTATACTCGGGTAACCCGTTGGCTGTTTTGTCGCCAGATTATCAACAAAATTCAGCTTGTGTTTTATCCTTCTTTTTAATGATTTATGACATTTTAGTGCCATACTGCATATACATATATATATATATATATATATATATATATATATATATATATATATATATATATGAATTGTAGTGAAAAACAAGGCTACATAATGTAAATTGTGACAGGAGCAAAAAAACACCCCAAAACTGCTTGGGGTTCAGAGGGTTGAACTGTATCGTTTCCTAAAACTCTCGAGGACTGAAACTGTGCTCACCATTAGTCCAATGTGGCCCTTGTCTCCCTTTAGGCCCCGTAGGCCGTTTTCTCCGAGGTCTCCCCAGGGGCCTTCTCGACCGGACAAACCTGGAGGTCCCAACTGGCCCTGCCGACAACAATCACAGACTGATCAGAAATCGAAGACGTCATTTAGAGCCAAACCGACACAATCGCCCTCCTCATCAGCGATGTGAGAGAAGGAACCTGAGTAAATGTAGTAAATGTACCGTCTCCCCTTTGGCTCCGGGATCTCCAACTTCCCCAGGATGCCCAACATCACCCTGCAGAGAAGGAAGACGAGTCAATGCGCACTCTCATTTACAGCAATAGTTGGACTTTTTTAAAATTTTACTGGTTCTTAAATCACAAACAAGAAAGAAAACGCATCACCAGATCAGTAACATCTAATTTCACGGGTAATGTAACAGTGATGGTGGTTCAGGGTTTCAAGGCGCTTTTATATTTATTTCATGGAGCACCTGAAATACTTCTGACAATTATCTGTAATGCTAACAAGACTTTACAAAAATACAACAAGCACATCTGTTCACCATAACACGCTTTGGACAGATGTTTGTGTGATGCTGTAAAGTAGAGGCTGGATTGGAACATCACCTCCTGGAGAGCTGCTCTCTCATTTATGAGGCAGCAGCTGAACACCTGCGAGAACGTCAAATCTGTGAGACCTTCTTTGCATGAACCGAAGATGAATGCACCTACCTCATTACCGTCTGGTCCTGGTGGCCCCTGTGAGCCTTTTGAGCCCTCGAGTCCTCTCTCTCCTCGGGGGCCGGGAGTACCGAGTTTCCCACAAGACCCTTGGTCCCCCTAAGGAGTACACAAGAAGACTTGAACTCAGGCGTTTCAATGCTATTTGATGGTCAAGGGGTTTGATTCCCTCAATCCTGAGACCACAACAAACGTTCACGATGCTAATGCACACTGAGTACTGACAAGTCACATTTAAGAGGAGGGGATCTTTATGCTCTTTGTGTACGAACAGTCAACATTGTGACGACTCAGAAAAGATGCTGCCGTGATCACCGACCTGGTCTCCTTTCCGTCCAGGTGGGCCTTCATTTCCTGTTTGGCCTGGGAGACCCTGATGAGTCAAAAGGAACAACAGTCATCAAGCGACAATAGAATGTCCTCTATTTACTCGTTTCTTCTCTCAAATATGATTTTTACCTTTTCAAATACGCAAATAAACTTTCAAATAGTTATTGTAATTTGAAGTAACTGTGGAAGCATTATTCTACTGTGGATCCAGAATAAAAGACATGACGGACTTGGTAGGATAAACATATACTGTGTATATGATGCTCTACCCAGGTAGACAGAGAGTGAGGCTGCATGGTCTCTGCGTATAGAGAGTGAGGCTGCATGGTCTCTGCATATAGAGAGTGAGGCTGCATGGTCTCTGCATATAGAGAGTGAGGCTGCATGGTCTCTGTGTATAGAGAGTGAGGCTGCATGGTCTCTGTGTATAGAGAGTGAGGCTGCATGGTCTCTGTGTATAGAGAGTGAGGCTGCATGGTCTCTGTGTATAGAGAGTGAGGCTGCATGGTCTCTGTATATAGAGAGTGAGGCTGCATGGTCTCTGTGTATAGAGAGTGAGGCTGCATGGTCTCTGAGCACTAATCCACTCTGCACAAATGGAGGTGAGGAGATTAAAATAAAGAGAAAGTACTAACTGAAGAGCTGCTGACTCTCGGGAGAGACAGGAAAGACAGCTACAGTGTCTAAAACTAGAAATAAAGCATGGATATGCAATATGGGTTTAATATTTATTCTGCTGAAATATTATTTCCACACAGGTCTCAGATTTAACTGGAATTACGGCCTCACAGTTGTAAGGCCCCTATAATCCAGGTGGATGTTTGTTCCCAATTAGAGGAAACTATTATATTATATTCACAATGAAGGGAGTGCTAGAAAGAGTATAGGGCAGGTGAATTAATATTATCTTCCAACACTGGATATATGAAAACAGTGTTGCCTTTCCTTCACTAGGACATGAAACCAACCTGTTCTCCGTCTTGTCCTGTGGGGCCAGCGTCACCAAGCGAGCCAGGTAAACCCTGGAGGTGACAGCAGCAGTCTCAGAGTCAGTAACTGAACATAAATGAAGGTTTGAAGTCCTAAAAAAAAAAAACATTAGTAACACATGATTCTTAAATGTACTGTAGTTTACCTTGTGTCCTCTTTCCCCTGCTGCTCCTAATAACCCATCAGCTCCCTGTGGGCCCTGAGGTCATCAAACAAACATGTGGTCAAACAACATGTTCTATGTTGTGCAAGTCCAGACACTTAAAGACAAATGGAAACATTGAAGGATCTCCATCTCTCCACCCTATAAGGAGACTATAGAGATAAAAGCAGCAGTTGATGGTAGGTACCCACTCACTGTGATTCCTGCAGGCCCCTGCGGCCCCTGAGGTCCTGGGGGCCCTTGGCTTCCCCTGGGTCCCGGTTTTCCAGCCGTTCCATCACCACCTGGGAGACCTGGAGAGCCCTAGAACAAAATAAAACAATAAATAATGCAATCTGTTGCAGCGTCAGTGTGTTTTTGCCATGCACAGTTTCCACAGTCATCTCCAATTTGAAAGTAAAAATGCATTATGAGATGCATGTCAGCGCGCATGCAAACAAATAGACACATTCACAGCCAGACACACAAACTGGGAAATTAATTGATATAAGTCAGTGGTCCACAGCCCCGACAGCTCAGCTTCCAGACTTTGTTATGATTGGTTCAAGGACTGAGAGTAAAACCGTATCAACATGAATGATGACGAATCACTTAAGTCACCTTTGCATTCAGTTTAGGAGCAGTGGGCTTTAACAATGTCATGATTCAGTGAATTCTTCCTCAATTTAACTGATGTTTTTATTTACATTAAATCTCATGTATCATATTGTATTGATCTGAAATTAAAATGCCACTTAAATGCAAACACAACTTGCCCTGAAACACACATAATGAGGTCGCGTTTTGAAAATACAGTCCTATGAACTTCACTTCACTCTGAACTAGGACTTACTGGAGGGCCCTGGATCCCTTTGGAGCCTTCATCTCCAGGCCGACCCTGAGAGAAACAACACAAGTCAGGAAGTAGAAAATGAAAAGCCATGGTCTGATGGTTCTGATCGTTTCCAAGAGGATTTATCAGTTTGGCTGGACGTCATCATTTTCTAAATGGTATTTTAAAGGATGAATATGATTTACTGTTCCTATTCCTATTTCCAAGGGCCTGTAAATGGCCCCATTACTGGCATGACAAAGAGTCCAAAGAACAGTAAAAAGTAAACGCTCTTCCAGAAGCTTCCATGGCTCCAGAATTCCCCCTGATTACTTGGTCTAAGTTTATTGCAAGTGCCACTGTTAAAGTTCTATGATATCCATGAGATCACCCCAAAAGAAGCTACGCTCAGTGTGAAGCTAATGCTGGAATAAAAAGCTTGAAGCCGAGATAGTGCTTTCGAAGAAAACGTAAAGTAACATTTGGAAAAACATGTCGTCGTCGTCTTAGTCTTCATGTGAATTACATTGCTTTGAATTATGTCCTTCTCTTCAATGAATAGTTCTAAATCTGTGGAACTGTATTGTTGTTTTGGGTCACTTGGCTTTTTCTGAGCATATTTAGAGAGAAAATTAGATACTTAGATATCTGTAAACATTGTTAGCTTGTGGGTCTGTCATTTTCTGTGATTGTTTTACAAATAGAATGGGACTATAAGTGATGCTGAGTCATAGTTAAATGATTAAAAAACACTGGTATTACTTATTAAGTCAATCAACGACATGTGCAAGAAGCAAAATATGTTGTTCTCATATTTTAGAGCACAAACTCCACAATCACATGGTTCACTCACCTGAGGTCCCCGGGGTCCCTTGTCTCCAGAAGTACCTGGCTGACCCTGACAAAGAAAAACAGGCCAAGCAAGTCAGAACATGCCAATCCCATCTCAGTGGACTTTGGTTGAATGCAGGTAGACCGTCCGTGTGGAGAGATAAAGAGGAGGAACCCATTGACCGAAAGATCTGGGACCCAACCGGCTATCGTCTGATGGAGATCTTGATTACTATTTGCTTGACTAATTGCCTACTGCTGAAACAATCCCATTGTAGGCCTCTCAACTTCAACTCCATTACTGTTTCTTTTGGCTAAGTTTCTGATTGGACTGTAAACAATGAGCGGCGCATGGAAGAGGAAGTCTTGGCCCAGATATCCGTTAATCCAGAAAATATTCCGGCTACACTGGAAAAGCAAAAAATTGGCTAAATCCTTATCAGATCCATAGCTAATGGATTCTGCATTAAGTGTCATAATCCAGTCACGTATTATCCTCCAAAGCACTGAACATGAACATCCAACCATGTACAATATCCTTTCTGCATAGGATAGTGTCATTGTTGGTTGCTATAGCGATAAGTAGATGTTGGATGGGATTAAACATTAATGAATATCTGTATTTTAAAAGACAGAATTAAAATCCGGCTCAGGGGCTTTTTGGCTGCATCCATTTCTATTTAATTGTTTTATTCTTTAACAGAAAATAACAGCTTTAAAAGTTTCCCTTTTTGACAGCAATGTTCTCCAAAGGCTCTGTCTATGTTACCCAGAGCTCTTATTGCAGTTTTCTTTTATTCCCTTTGAGAATAAAGTCTGGAATCATCTTAATGCAGGACTCAGGTTGTCTTTCTGTCCCTTATGTTGACAGGATTATTCTCTCCCATGATGAGTGTGGCTTTCATTGCATCCAGTGATGTGGGCACTAAAGCGTTCTGTTTACAACTGTACTCAGCGCTCAGGCCAGTAGCTGATGAACGTAGCACAGTAGAGCTCTACTATGACAGATTGATTGATTTCACCACAGCAGTGGGCGAGCCGTGTGAGTGAGCACAGTGTGTCTTATGACACTGCAGGGAATACTACACAAGAAGTGAACTTCACAGAAAAGTCCCAGTACCATTACTGGGAGTAACTCTTTCCATGCAAGAGGGACTGTGGTGGCTGGGGCGTGGTTAGGCTCAGCTGCAGGGGGGGAGCGGGGAAGTGGCTCAGGGAACAGGTGCCGGGAAGAGGCTTAATTAGCCTAAAGAATATTGCCAACCGTTACACGACGTGTGCTCAAACCCGGGGATTGTGACAGGACTTGTTACACTGGAGCCCAACGTGGGGCCCCCTGAAATAAAGCAAATGGAAGGAGATAAACAGCACCCGAATCTGCCGGACCAGCCGATAATCGCGTTGGCAATATTCTTTATTGTGATCCTGCTCTGCCGGTCTCCTGCTCCATCTGCAACACACCCTGATATAGGGTCCAAGACGCATTCCCCTGATCTAATGCAGCTGAGGCTAATTAAGCCTCTTCCCGGCACCTGTTCCCTAAGCCACTCCCCCGCTCCCCCCCTGCAGCTGAGCCTAACCACGCCCCAGCCACCACAGGGACTTTCTTGATCCCAAATCTAACCAACCAAAAGAGGAAGGCTGATTTATAGGGTGCAGAAACTCTGATGAGTTTCAGGATGAAACGTTGACCTCCCAGCTGAATCCAACCACAGCAAAGCAAAGGGTAGGCCATCAATCCAGGCAAAGGGACGGATATGTGTAATTATCAAATATAAGAAAGTGTGTGTGTGTGTGCTAACCTGCATTCTATGCTCAGGTGTATACAAGTGTGCCTTGAAAGGGCATTTATCAAGTCTACTCTCCTACCCTGAGCGCTCCTCAGCTACAATTTGTGGTTTAATTGAGTAGTGAACTGACTATGTGGTTTGCAGGTGAGTCACATGTCTAATAGTCATTTTTACGGACAGGTCACTTCTTAGCATTGCATTTGGGTTTTTTGGTATTATGGTTCTGTTTTGTACGGTATTTTCTATTGTGTCGTCTTCATATTTGTTCTATCTATCACCAGAAAACTGATTTGTCATTGAGGATGTCACTCTGGACTATCGCGGACAGTCTGGAGGGCAGTGCACAGAGACATTTATTTGTCCTCCATCTCCCATAAGATTTGCCACCGGTGACCAACAAAACCAATCACTGGAACCTGTTCGCCTCTTCACTGGTTAACTTTTATTTACTAAACCCTCCTTGGTGTGACCCCCATCATAACTGCTGTCTTAATAACAGTGCTCAGGAAATAAAACACACAAAATAAGAACCATAGACACTTACTGCAGGTCCTGGCTTCCCAACAGGCCCAGGAAAACCTCGTAAACCTGGCTCACCCTGCAGAGCAAAGACAAGAGATGGAATTGTTTCTCACAGCACATCTTAAACAGTCCGTTCTCACCTTTTGAAAAAGGCTGAACATTCATTTCCTCCTTCTGATTTACAGATTACAAAAAAATGGCTTTTCATTTTCTGAACTCCACTGTATTACATCCTCGACATGTTCGAGGCTTTAACATTTGAGATAAGTGAGAGAAAAATGATCTTACCCTTTCTCCTGTGAACCCTGGAGGTCCACGCATGCCCACGGTCCCCTGGATACCCTGGTGGTAAAAGGAAAGGCAGCAGGAAGAATTTCAATTATGATCAGTTAATGTCCCAAAGGCTCACACAGCACCGCAGAACATTTGCCAGATATTTGTGGGGATCCATGAAGACGGAGGGCAGGACTCAAGACGGCTAATGAAAAATACCATTTAAAGGTTAATATATATTTTTTCTTATGAGTCGTAATAACTTTAGTTATCTCTCTGTTAATGAAAGGATTTTCTGAGCTGTGTTCACTTCAAAGGACATCATTTATGAGAAATAATTTCCTTTTCCGGCAGGAAGAACAATATTAACAAGGCAAAGAGAGGATATAACAGTAAGAAACAAAACACAGATAACTAGCATCACAGGTTAAAAGCAGATTAAAAAAAGGTGAGTTTTAAGTGCAGTTTTGAAGGGTATGTCGTGTCGGTGCAGGAGGTCAGAAAGCTATGAAGGGGTTCAGGGTTGTGAAGGGCTTTGTAGGGGGCGAGGAGAATCTGGATCAGGATTCTTTGCTGTATTTGGAGCCAGAGGAGCTTTTGAAGGACTCTCTGATGTGATCTCTGGTGCGGGAGTGGGAGAGGAGACGGGCCGCTGAGTTCTGGATGTATTGTAGTTAGTTGATGATTTTGGTGTAATATGACCACCAGTATTTTGTGTCAACAGGTAAGAATCTAAAAGAACCTTAATGTGCAAAGACTCAGTGTGCGGTTCTCATGTTGTATATTCTGCGTACATCATGTAGTTATAGGCCGTAAAGTGGTCGTACAGGTGCATTCCTTGTATGTCCCCTGCTGAGGAATCACTTACATACATGCCTACTGGGCCCTGAGGTCCCTCCATGCCAGGCTTCCCTGTGAAACCCTGAGAAAACACACAAAAACACAGTTTTAACACTGTCATCACACACACACACACACACACACACACACACACAGCCTCTGTGTGTCTTGATGTAATGAAGATCATGACTGCTCTGTGCCTGTGGACTCACGTTGTCTCCCAGGAGTCCTGGTGATCCTGGAGGTCCTGGTTTCCCCAGCGGTCCCTGTCAAATAAAAGCGGTCTGTCACCAAAAGTTGAAACTATCAGTCAATACCATCTGTTGTATTGATCGAGTGTGCATTTGGCTGACTGGAAGTCAGTTCACAGGATTGATATCACCACCTGTTGGCTTAAACACGTGGTTCACAAGAAGTATATTTACAGTCGTCCGCTCGTTCTTCCTTGAGCTTTAAGCTTCAGATGATCTGTTCATTTGCACAACAAAGTCTCAACTCGTTATTGCCTTCCAGATGACACAACTACAGATAATGATAACGGAGCATACCGGAGAGCCCGTGGGGCCATCTGCTGCTCTTGCTCCAGCTATTCCTTGGAAACCCTGGGAAAGAAGCAAAAGTAATCAAACCATTGCGAAGACAAAAGAAAATGCCACAAGAAGTGAAAACAGTTGAAAAGCTGACCTAAAGTAACTTTTTATTTAATTAACTTAAAAAAGTGCACTGAGCTGTTCAATTATTGGTTTAAATGATAGTTTACAGTGTTTTTACTGCTTAATGTGCCTCGTAATTGTGTCTTGGCCATTTCATTTGGTCATTTCATTATGGATAATGTATTTGTGATTATAATTAAATGTAAGACTCTCCAGCAGACTACGTTGGCCTTTGTTAACTTGAGCAATAAATAACATGGTGACTGTTAATACTGAATGTATTAGTGGAGCTCTTCTGGAGTTATTACTTCAAGGAAGACTTCACCCACAAAATGATAATTTGTATATAAATTACTCATCCAGGGTGACCTTAAAATATTTTAGAAAAACTTGGGACTTCTCTGAACGTTTGTGAAGTGGAGAGCATACAAGTGGATAAGTGAGACTTAGATTATATATATATATTATGAGTTGTTTTAACATTGTTTTCTTCTGTTGTTGTTTTCCATGTATGCCAATTCATTAAGATTTTTCTACGTGGAGATATGAGAGGGAAAATACCGTTTTCCTCACTGATAGATATACAAATGATAATTTTGGGGGTGAAATATTTCTTTAAGAAGTAAATCAAGACATTACGTGTTTTAACACAAATCATTGTGATAATAATAATAATAATGAATCACCCAACATTCATGCTCTGGTGACTGAATGGAAGCAAAACCCTGCAGCCAGGTTCCAACATCTTGTGGGAGCTGTTACAGCAGATTAATGGCCACGGCTTTCAAACCACATGTCCAACTATAACATATTGGTGACATGAACGCTGCTCAGCCCCAGACACTGTTAGTGAACACACATGACACCTTTAACTGGCTGGTAGCTGGTTCTGCTCGGTCCTGGAAAAACATTTGTATTTTTTTTTCCCTTGCAGTGTTGTTTTCCTGCTCACGAATCAATAAAGCCCACCATATTCATTCCTGGCCCGTCTTGTAAAACTGTAATGATTTGTTTTTATTTGGCTGAAGCCCAAGCTTGTGGCAAAGAGGCTGAAAAAGACACGCTGGAGGCATGCTGTCATGAACCGAATGCCGGGGTCACTCTGAGGACAACTGTCTTACCGATGGTCCTTTACTGCCTGCGCTGCCGGCTGCACCCGAGGGACCCTGAAACAGAGAGAGACAGGGAAAATACCAACAGTGCAATGCAGAGGTCATTCAGAGTGCAAAAAACTCTTTGTTGTTTTAACAATTTAATCATTCTTTAGCATTTTAATCTTAAAAGGTATAGTTATATCCATCTATCTGCTCATTAAACATGAAGCTACAGCCACAAGAGGATTAGTATAGTTTAAGCGTTCTCTCCTGTCAACAATAACCACGCGTTAAAAGAATCATTGTAAAATGGGTTCAGTTAAGGCAACAAAAACACACTCGGGCAAGGTTAGGCCGTCTGAGGTGATATAAGATACCGGCAATCAAGTCAGCGGTGCTCTGCTGCCCTATTTCCATGTACCCTTAGCAGCACTCATGTTAAAGGTACAACAGCCTGGAGGAGGAAAGGTAGCAGGAAGGCGCTGAGTGGCTATTGAAGTATAAATGCTGGAGGCAGGAGAAGCGGGCTCTTTCCTCATGGTTCAAAAGATCTGCAGGGGATCTATGTGCCCGACTCTTCTGGATCTGGCAAACTCAGGGCAAAGAAAAGGCGAACCCACAACTTGTGTTTACACTTTACAACCAAACAAACTAACACATGCTGCTGGTAGGTGGATTCTGTTGCCTTTGAACGCAGCTGTTTCCAGTCTTCATGTGAAGCGAAGCTAGCTGCCCGCTGGCTGTAGCTTCACATTTAGCAGACAGATACGAGAGCTGTATTGATCGTCTCGGCCTTCAGCAACAACGCAACCGGGCATATTTCCCAAAATGTCACATTGATTTCATTAAAACTGTTAATTAAAACTTTTGAAAAGTGCAGTGGAGACTTTTTTGAACCGAGTCATCCTAATTTAGGGCTGCAAGTAATTGCATTCATCATCCATCAATCCAGTTATTCTCGTTTATTATTATTATTAAATGATTGTCAAATAGAATGGCAGAAAATTGCACAGGCGATCTCAGGATGTGAAAGTGCTTGTTTTCTCAAAAATAAATAAATAACTGATGCAAAACAAAGAAAAGCAGAAAATCCTCACATTTGACAAGAAAAACCAGAGCATGTTTGTCATATTTCCTAGTATTCTTTTGGAAAACTTTTCTCATTGTATCCCTCTATCAGAACTTTAAGTGTCCTCTTCCACCGATGAAGACAACAGTGATGGGCACACAAGTCAGAGAAGCATGAACTCTGCTCAACTTCCTGTCACAGCTCACGAGCACTGCTGTGCTGTACACACACTGCCTCCTGCTGGCTGAACCAACAATTACTACGCCAGAGGAACCTTGACTCAACTTGGGAGTCCATTCTGACCATTTGGGGCCATTTCCATCCCAGCAGTCATTTCAGCACATCACTCCTTTAAGCCACAAAATCTTGTACTTGTACTTTTTTAAAAGTGACGTGTGGGATGACGTACAGTGAGCTTTCTCTTCCCTCTAAATGAAATGTGTGTGTGTGTGTGTGTGAGAAGTAAGTCAACTTATATTTCACAGAATATTAACTGTTTGTACAGGATGTGACAGGAAGTAGAGGACACAGACACAACATTTACAGGTGATGATTGAAATATGATAGAGAATGGGAACCTGTGTACCAGGCTTTCCTTCTGCTCCCTCTGGTCCAGGTGGCCCCAGTAAACCCTGTGAGTGATCACACACACACACACACGCACACGCACACGCACACACACACACACACACTGCTCATCCAGTAGAACTATTTATGCAGTGTCTAACAATCTAGAACAGAAATGTGTAACTGCTAAGTATAAACATTCAGTATAGGAACAATACATCTTCAGATTATGGTAAAGAAATCTGCTTAATCATAACAAAAAGAATATTAGCGATATAAAAATGAGTTAAGGTTTTGAAAGTTATGTGGAATTCAGTGTCGACTACGTTTCAAATAATTTCTGACGGGCTTTAAGTTTACCGATGGCCCCGGTTGGCCAGAGTGGCCCCTCTGTCCAGTCCGGCCCTGGAGGAGAGCAGAGACAGAACGACATCACAACGACATCACAATGGGCTCCTGAAGCCGAGCCATTTGTCGGGAAGATAACGGACGGAAGAATTTGCATGACGGCTCTAAATTGGCCTTATCGTGTTAATGAAGTACCTTGATCCCTCTGGGTCCTGGTTTGCCGTTATGTCCGTCTGGTCCCCTGTTTCCCTTCAAGGAGGTTCAGATATTAGTGAGTGTGACTGAGCTTCATCATCCACGACAGAACAGAAATGCCTCCATAGGTGTTAGTGTTACTTTGGATGTTGTCCAGATTACTATTCTTGAACTATGTTGAATTCAGAAAGCAGAAATGGCATGTGGTGATACTATATATTTCAATGTTCCTGAATTCCCAAAAATAATGACCATGGGGCTGAGCTTGAGAAACTCAATATACTATTGACGAGCTATATATACAGACATATGCGCTTAATAATCACACTAGATGTTTTTAATTTGATACCCCTACTCAAAACGGATGACACGCCACTAAATATTCCCGACCAGGAGTGTGTCCATTCACACTACTGGAATAAAAAGTTGCTTATTCATTCCACAATATTACATTGTGAAGCCTACATGCAGGAGGCCACTGGAGGCTCTTGTGTTTCGCAGTTAAATTCTACGTTTGGAGCAACACGTGAAGTCATTTGACATTTCTGAGCGTTCAAATCATCACTGACCTTTAACCCGTGGCTGCCCTGTGTTCCCTGAGGACCAGTTTCTCCATTTGTGCCCTAGATGAAGAAATATAAGACCTGTCAAGCTTGTCGCCTTTTTCACCTTCAACAGGCAGCTTCTTTCTCTTGGCTAAAAGAGCATGCTGTACAGTATTATGACCCAAATACTATGCTACTTGTAAACAGAGAAGTGGCATGTTATCTTAGTTTGACCTCCACCACCATATATATATATATATATATATATATATATATATATATATATATATATATATATATATATATCCTTTTCTTTGTCATAAAACATCCATTCCACATAGCTACTCCTGTAGATCAGTGCTCTCCACTGTACCTCAATGCCTTTGGGGCCAGACTGGCCCTTGGTTCCTGTGAAACCTTGGAAGCCGTTGGGGCCCCTCTCTCCCTGAGGACCCCTAATACCTGCTGCCCCTTGAATGCCCTGAGATGAATAAAAAAAAGCGTAAAAGAACATTTTCTCAGAGATCTCTCTGAATAATACAGTGGTACATAAAATGTTAAATTAATAGTTTGGCATTTTTGGAAATATGATTATCTGTGATGTTGGGAGTATTGTTGTCACTGTGGGGTTGCAAGGCAACCAGCAGGGACTCCAGGAAGTGGCCGCACACTTTCAAGAAATATTTCTCTCCTCTGTCTTTGTTAATGGTTGTCGCTGTACGATGAAAACCTCTAACCTAATGTCTATGTGAGTGTCACATGGCCATTGGCAGCTGTTATATTCATATTTTTGTACTTGTTTCAGGTCCTCTAACACACCTGCTAAATGTGTCCAAAACAGGACGCCAAGCTCTGCTTGTTTCTTTTTGCTCATATTTTTGTAAATTAAATTCCCACAAACGGAGGAGAACGGGTAGCCTGATATGGTAACCTTTGGGTCGATGCATGGTAATGATGAAATATCATAAATATGCACCTCCTCATGGACCGATGGCACTCATCAGGCTGAAATGAGGGCTTTGCAACAGTTTGTCCAGCGAGGACAGTCAATTAGTGAGCTTCAGAAGGTGCTAGAAGGCTATCTTTTGTTGTTTCTTGTTTCCTTCTCTTTCCAGTGTTTGTGCTAAGCTCAGCTAACCGGCCGCTGGTTGTAGCTTCATACAATATTTCCTCTGAGAGGCATCGACCTCGATAAACAAAGCCACTCGACATGTTTTCCAAAATGTTGAGCTATTCCTTTCAGTAGCCCTGTGACGTTGCATTGTTTTCTTCTTTGAGTGCTACTGAGTGAACGGGAAGAAGCTGGCTCCTACTTTGTCGCCTTCGGGTCCTGGATCCCCCTTGTCCCCATCTGGTCCTCTGTTGCCCTTTAAAGAAGAAAATGGTCAAAGCCCAGAAGCTTTTGCAGCAAATAATCTCAGTAAAGCTATAACGAGCACCTACCATTAACCCGGAAAACCCCATAGGACCCTGTCTTCCTGCAGCACCCTGTGAATAATCCCACAAAGGACAATTGCGTATTAAGCATTTAAAGATAAACATGCACATTTAGAAACAAATTAGAGGTGTATAAAAGTGAAATAATTACATTTAATATTAAAATATTTTAAAAGATAAATAGAGGGTGTCACAACTATTTTCAAGAAAGCGTCCGTGGAGAGCATCCTTATCTGTGTGGTTTGGCAACATGTCAGCTGAGGACAAGAGACAGCTGAACACAGTGGTGCATGCAGAGCTCCCCTCGGGAAAGTATACAAGGCTGCACTACAAAAGGAAGACCCTTCAAGGCGTAAAGGCTACCAACCTGTTGAATCTACCTTCCTGTTCACAAAACAGCTTCTTTACCACTACAAACATTCAGGGGAACTAATTGTGCAATGGGGCATATTTGTTTATTATTCACTTGTAGCACTTCATCCAGTGGGTCATTTAACATTGCTGCTAGTTTCTCTCCAGGTGCTATAGTGTTTTATCTGTGGTGTTCTTATCTGCTAGATTTCATTTTCCCCATTTGCTTTATGCTTATTAGATTATTTTACGAGTATGCATTTTACTGTTTTATACTTTGTTTGATCTATTTTTGTCTTTGTTTAAGTATGAGGTGACAAAGGCAAATTACAATAAATCATGTCAATGTGGCAAAAAAGTATTGAATCTTGAATAAATGGTGTGTAACAATGGAGGTTATTTTAAAAGGGCTTTCATGGGAATAAAGAACTAATATGTGGAGGGATTTTACTTTATTGTCAGATTACCTCTGACATTTTTTTTACACCTTAAGAACTAAGAACAAATAGAAACAGTGGCTTCAGTGTCCCAATAGCAGCGAGTCGTGATCCAATGAGACAATGAGACGTTACAACCAGTAGAGGGCGCTGTGAGGCTGCACCCTGCAGCCTACCAACAGAGTGCAGGACATTCACAACCACTTGTAACTATTTAACCTGCATCTAGTCTGTTCATACAATGTGCGCACCTACATTACTGTAATGTAATAACATCTTCGAGAACAACTCACCACGGGCCCCTCAAAGCCGGGATCCCCCCGGGCACCCACGGGCCCCACGGGCCCCTGAAAAGACACAGAAGTAGAAGGGTATACGTTACTGTGTGTTCTCTTCTTCACATGTTGATACAACTGGGCCTGAACCGGTGGCTCTCAAACCGTTTCTGTCCAAAGCAGAATTAACTTCCAACCCCGCCATGTTCATTTTCATCAACCATTAAATCTTAAGCGACAAAATGAGCCACCGTGAATATGATAGAACTGAACTAACATATCCATGATGGAGGCTAAACTTCACTTACACCATCAAAGAGACAAGGCCTTGCCACGACAATGTTATTCAACTTGAAAGTGAGATTTCATGTTTTTATTTTATTTTTATGAGCATAGCTTGTTGTTTTTCTTTTCTTTTCGTCTTTCCTGTCAACATTTCAAATGTGTCCATTACACTTAACTTTTTCTGCGGCTGTCTGAATACATCTTTGCTAACCTGACAGTTTCTGGCATGAAATGCATGTTTGCCTGTTTATCGTCTCCACATGAGGAGACGATAAACACACATTTAGTCCCTCACATATGCATGCAAGATATACTGAGTTTAATTCCACTTTATCACATTTGAAACAAACTGGTTAAAATAGTAAACTAGGACACTTCACGCTAATGCTCTGCTCAAATTCAATACAAACAACGTACAGGATCTCCTTTAGGTCCAGCAGCACCGATCAGTCCTGGATGTCCCTGTTGAGATGAACACATTGACTTTAACGTCCTGCACTTTACTGGCAGCAAAGGGAACGGAGCAGCAACCCAACGTATCAAAAGTCCCCATTAACAGTCTCGCCTTGAATTGTACTCACCTGGGTCCCTCGGAGTCCTGGAGGTCCCATCTGTCCCTCTAAACCTGGGGACCCCTAGTCAAAAGAAAAGAGAAGCTTCACAGACATGTCCAGCGTGTTGAATAACTGCAGCATATGCACACGCACACACACACACACACACACACACACACACACACACACACACACACACACACACACACACACACACACACACACACACACACACACACACACACACACACACACACACACACACACACACACACACACACACACACACACACACACACACACACACACACACACACACACACACACACACACACACCTGTGGGCCTTTGGGACCAACACTGCCAGCAGGTCCTATGTCCCCCTGAAAGAACAAATAAACAGTGTGTACACAAAGGAAGTCACCTGCTGACTAAGTTTGGTTACTCAGTCTGACGTCGATGAAACCTTCCAGACATAAAGTATAAATACATGAAATAATATTTGATTTGTTTTACGCATGTATTTATGTAATTAATGTCCTTGATCCTCTGATAACTCAAAATGCAGAAAAATGACATATTATACCTTCAATCATTTCATTGTTTCAGGCTTGTGATATGTGAGAATCTTTGTCTTATATCACTGTAACTTTAATATCATCACAAAACACAACTTGCATGTTACTCAGTTGTTGTGGCGTCATCTTACCCTTGAGCCGTTAACTCCTTGAGCACCAATTCGTCCTGTGAAACCTGCTGCGCCCTGGGACACACACACACACAAACACATTTCATATATATATTGATAATTGGCACCAACAGACCAATATTTTGTCGTCTAATCAGTCGGTGTGCTCACCGTCAGCCCTGGCAGACCTGGAGGCCCATCCGGTCCACTCTCCCCCTGGTGACAAGTCATAGCAGCATGAGTTAGCATTGGTTCACAACCGTTCACAATGAATGAAAAGATAATCCAACCAAAGTAGTAATAATCAGGCATTTGACGCTCACTCCTAATTTAGTCTACTAATTGTATTGAAGTATGTTTTAAAGCCAAACAGTCCGTAAACTGGCAGATTAATATCAACCTTCATTGGGAAATTGTTACAGCTGCAAAACATGCAGAAGATATCTGCCTCCTCTTGCCCAAAGCATGCTGGGAAAAGGTTAAGAAAATGGATGGAGACACAAAATCTCCCCGAATTGCTCATGCTGCAACATCCAGGTCCTCTATGTCCAAATGATGACACTGGTTTCAAAAGTCTGATATTTCCTTTGGTTTCTCTAATAATTTGAAACAAGCTGTTTAAAGACCTGACACTAAACATCGTATGTATTATAATTTGTTTTACTCAACCACAAAAAGAAGCAGAGGTCAACCGTTTAGAATGGCGCAGACATAAAAATACAGGAGCGTATTAATCGTTTGTTACGAACTACATTTGTTCCAGTTGCTCTGGGATGGTTATTTCATGATTGAATTTGATAGTTTTTTTGTATTACCCATTAAATGTCAAGATCACCGTGTGACAAATAGATAGTGAAGTAATGGTGAGCCAGTCTGAAAGCCATGATGACAACATTCACTTCAAGAGGAATAATTCACAAATGTGTAATGTAGAAAAAAGAAGAAGCTTGAGAGCAAATCTTAAGAGCAACTTGTGTAGCGGCACATCACTCACATCAGGCCCACAGGGCCCTTCTGGCCCGTAGCCACCTCGAGTCCCCCGAGGCCCCTGTAGGGAAGATCAAAGTAATAAATGTCACCGTAACAACAAGACATTATTAAATGACATAGGAAACGCTGTTTTCAAATATTACAGTGCATGTGTTAATACTTTTCCAAATAGAATTAAAGTAAATCCAAAAATAGACCGAAGAGAAAACGTGAGTCAGTGCCCCGCTGGAGGTTCAAAGAGGGACTGGATGGGGGATTAAAAGGGATTCCGAGCCTTGTGTCTTTATTTTGCAAAAGCTGATTGTTTGTTTTATTGCTCTTATTAGTTGGATGTGTAAGAATTGATTTACACAAGCACAGCTGCTTTGCTTCTCATTGTTTTAAATTGATCCAGTAATGTGTTGGAAATGTTCTTCATGTGTAATCAGCTTACTGTCACAGATTTAGGAGGAATGCTTCTGGTTTCTGAACCAGCTATTTTCTCTCCGAGGTTTAGACATACGATGTAAAGCTGAACTAAACAGGAAGGGTACAAGACACTCACTGGTGGCCCGACAGGACCAGGTGGGCCCGGTAAACCAGCAGAGCCCTGAACAAAGACACAACACAGTCCAGGATCATTACGCTGTATATCAAAAAGAGAAGTCATAAGAGCGACAGGCAGTATATGTCTGTTGTAAAATACTTCCAGTCATGAAAGAAAAAAACTTTTTGAGGACAAATTATAATTCTGCTTGAAATATGCATGATGATGATAATTAAACTGCACCAATGAGTACCTGCTCACCAGGTTCCCCAATTTCTCCTCTTGGACCCTCGAGGCCAATGAGACCCTGAAGAGGTTAAGAAGAAAAGTCAATTTCACAAAAGCAAAAGTTCTTATGCTACACGGAGCAGACACGACAGCTTGTCTAGTCGCTCATAGTCATAAACCAACAGATAATTAATGTGATCAGGCCTGCAAATGTACTGTTTGGTATATTCTCAATCCTCTCATTGCGTTGTTTTTTGGTACACTACCGACCTACCTCCAAACATCAGACATAACACTAGAGGAGAGAAACTGCTTTGAAGTCTGGTGGTTCAGAAGCTGATACTTCTGTCTCTTTCCAGACGGCAGCAAGGTGAACAATGTTTGGCTGGGGTTGGTCTTGTTTTAATATCCCTTTAGCTCCTCTTATCCCTGATGCTCAGTACATCGGTACCTATGAAGTTCTGTGTGGTTTTAATCAGCTGTTGGAGAGCCCTCTGGTCCTTGGAGCATGCACATCTCATGCCAGTTGGTAATGTTTCCATTTGGATTGCTTCTTATTGCTCCACTGTAAAAGTTGATGAGAACTTGGCACTGGATTTTTGCCTTCTTAAGTTTCCATAAGAAATACAGCCAAGAGACCTTTCTCCTAAACTTTCTCTTATTTCATCAAAAGTATTGAATGGCTGTTTGTGTTTTGACAACATGTAACATTGGAGAAGCCCCAGGCCGCACTAGACCAGTCAGGTGAAACTGCTTTCGATAAAAGTGACAGCTACTCATATATAAAACATATCCACAGAAACGTTATGCAAGTGACAGTCTAAGTGCCGAATTGATGAATTGTGGCATTCATGAGCTGGGGCTCACACTGTATTCAGTATAACCATTCCTTCTTGGCTACAATTTGACAAACAGTAAATCTAAAATGTAAGCGTTACCGACCGGTTGTTCATACAAAAGCAGCTGTGCCGTTTTATTCCTCACCTCATCACCTTTTTCCCCTTTGGACCCTCGTTCTCCCCTGTATCCCCACGGGCCCTGATGTCAATCAGAGACAACGTGAAATAATTGTAACAATAAATAACACTCATGCTGTACATGTACCACCGTTTAACTGTTTACCATGAAGAATGAGCCCACCTGTGATCCAGGAGCACCAGGTGTCCCGGGCTGACCATCGTCTCCGTTTTCCCCATCTCTCCCTGGAGCCCCGGGTGCTCCTGGAAGCCCCCTGAGACCCCACTCGCCCTATCAGACGACATAAACGATTACCACTGTTGATACTGGACGCTTCTTTATCCGTTAGCAAATAGTGATGACATCTCTATAACAAAAACAACAATACAGAGAGCAACATCACAATACTCTGTAGCGGCAGTGAGCTTCACGCTGGGGAAGCAATGTTGTAAATTATAGGTTTGCACTGGGAAGACACTGACCCTCTCCATCACTCAGTGGAGCCATGTATCACACAGATGAGGCTTCACCTCAATAACAACTCACTGTCAAGAAGACTGTGGCCTGCAATAACTCACACATGCACATATTCACAGTGAATGGCTGTGGACAGCTTTATATTTAAAGCTGCAGAGGATGACGGATACGGTGTTGCACATAGTGTGAGTCAGGTTTTTCAATATTAATTTAAAGGTTCTCTATAAGATATTCAGAGCATTATTACAACAGCAAAAACACCAGTCAAGTCTACCTGCAGAGAATGAAGTTACTCTCCCACTGTGTGTGTGTGTGTGTGTGTGTGTGTGTGTGTGTGTGTGTGTGCTTGTGTTATCCAAGCTTCTCTGTGCTTTGCTGTGCTTACGGTGCATGTGAGTGTGCCTCACTGGCTTGGTAGGGGTAACCCCCGATTACCACGGAGTATCTCGCACACCGGTTACACGCGTACACGTATACGACACGCATGCGTCGGCGCTGACGGACGGTGAGGTTAATTCACGAGCAAACATGCGCTTTCTCAAACACAAGCGGTGGACCGATGCTCTCCGCCACACAGGATCTAAACAGTTTCCAACGATCCCACACCACACGGTTTGAGGCCACCAGCTCATCACCCGGCTGAGACCTCACACAATAAATGGCAAAGGGATTTCATTTTCCATACGCTCACAGTGGACTTCCAAGACGCGTCTTTGGGTATCTTAAGATGTTTTTCCGAGAACCAAACAAATGAAGTCAATAAACTCCAAGAAGGGGGGCAGGGGGTGGGGGTCTTTAGTGAGAGAATATGAAACGTTCAGGCAAATTGAGAGAAGTAGATCCACTGCAGCTCACTGTAATACATTTCATTAAATAAATGTGGAAAATTTTAACTCGGCAATAAAAATGCTTTCATTGTTTGTTCTGTCAATGTGAGAATGGTTACATCATAGTGAGTTACATGCACAAGGTTTTCCAAACACCCACTCGCTTCAACCACACTCACTCCACCATATTACAATCTATTTACTTGAACTCAAAACTGTTCCACTCTGCTGGATCCACTGGTGTGTCTATTTGTACAAACACATAATGTGTTGACGAGTATTGTTCAATCCCATGGAAATTAAACTTGATCAACATTTGTCCCCATGGCAGCGACCCACTAACCCCAAGTAAATAGAATAATAAAACATGGTTTCTGGATGTAAAAAGACAGATTTTAGCAAGAGATTTCTGGCAAATTTAAGGTTTTCAAACATCTCAGTTGACAAATTACACCGATAAAGATACTTCTGGATCAGGAAGGGTTATTTAGGGTGCTTACCATCTCTCCAGGCACTCCTGGTCGTCCTCGCTCCCCAGCGTCACCAGGTGGCCCCTGAGAAAGAAAAGCATGAAAACATACATCCTCAACACAGAGAGATTATTCTAAAGGTCGTTGATGCAGGTTCATCATTTGTTTGCATTAGTAACAGTGAATGGATCTCAAACCTGTATGCCGGGACTGCCCATCTCTCCAGGTGGTCCTGCAGGGCCTTCTTTACTCTACAAGCCCACAGAGAAGAAACCGGCCTTTGGTCAGCAGGAACTAACTAACTAAACAACTGAATCCCAACAAAGAAGGGATATTAATCGCCACATCATACTTACAGGCCACCCAGCGCGCAGTAACTGGTAGAAATTGGTTTGCTACAGAAAGAATGGAAACACGCAGGATAAGTTACAGAAGTACAAGCATGACATCAGAAGAGTACATGGATTATACCAATCTTCCCCCAAACACCAGTGTCTACAGTGTCTGTAGTTTAAAAAAAAGCTATCCTTGTGTTACCACTGACCCGCATTCAGAATGAACGTAGGCATGTGAATCACCTCTGCAGGTTCCTCACGTGAAGTTCAAAGCACACACAGGAACAAATCGCCTTCACAAGCTACGAACAGACTTGTATTTCTGTCGTCCGTCGAACTGCAGTTCTCCATCATGCTGACATTCTATGACATACAGCTGTGTCCACCGCACAGAGATTAAACAGATGAGGACAGAGCATCCTCTTGCACGCACAGCGGGGTGAAAGGTGTTATAGATAGTCTGGGGAGTCTGGGTCAGTCTCGAAGAACATTTGCTGTCCAGGATTTCTTTTAAATGGCCGACAACGAATCGCTTCAGTGTTAGAGAGGAGCAAGCAAAAGCAATCTTGTTTGGGGACAACTGGAAAGATGTTTGAAGGAACACTAGGAAATGTGATAGCTTATGAGGATTTAGATGGAAAGCTTCAGATCAATTTATCATTTATCTCTCCGCATATAATGGTGAGATCAGTCCAGAATGTGTTTAGGCTAGTTTAGCACAAAAAAAGAAAAACACAGGCACGGGGAAACAATTAACCTCCTTAAACAGCAGGAGCATACATCGTCTGAGAACTCAAAAATAATACATTTTAGAATGTTATATCTTGTCTTTATACAAGCCCTAATGGCATTCAAGAAACAGCTGGGGTTTCTCTCTATGAGTAGAGGAATTATGAAATGTTGTGTGTGCCCACTTGCTGTTCAGTAAAAAGTCCCAATGGGTGTGCAATAAGAAACAGGCACATAAAAGGTCAGCTTTTATACGATGTTGTGCCTCCAACAATATCTGTACATGTCATTGGAATTTGTCTAATAGTTGTTGAGATATTTCAGTCTAGACCAAAGTAATGGGCCGATAGACATTGCCATGCTGCTATAATGGCTGCAAATGCTAATCGAGTGCAAAAACTATGAAACTAATCATTCTGAAAACTCCCTAATGCTTCTGATTATAACTCCAGAGAGTGGTCTTTTTGTTTCTTTTCCACAACAAGTTGACTTGCACTTTTCTCAAGCTTAAATAATGAAAGAGGACTGACTGTTCACTGACAGAGAAATTAAGATAGAGAGGAGAGAATCTGTTTTAAGGAGATGGAAAACAACGTGCTGTAGATATTGCACTAAACAAACATTTTACCTGAAAGGCAGCCCATTCCTCCGCTGTGTTTTTCCACAGGTAGAGGGATGGTAAACCTGCCGGTCCTGAGGGTCCTGGCTCCCCTATATTTCCTGGACGCCCTTCAAGGCCCAACTTACCCTGTAAGAGATGAAAATGAAGTGGTAGGTGTTTGCAAGGCAAATTAATTAATATGGAATACTCAGTATCATAGCACAGCATTGCTTTTTAACACAACATTGTAGAAGTGATTTGATGCAGCATTGGGGCTCAGGCATACATAATAAACACATGGGCTTACTAAAAGGAGGAAGAGACGTGAGTTTATAGCAGTATGTATTAAAATGTCCAAGGTGAAACTGAGCTTTAAACTGAAATATTACCTTGGATAGCATTTCAGAGGTGTGCTTACCGAGTCCGATGGACTAACTTAATACATCATCATAGGCTATTATGTGGTCAACAAGCTTCTCTTACCTTATCACCTTTAAACCCAAGCAGGCCAGGCTCACCAGGACAGCCCTGCCAAACAAGTAACAACACTCAACAAAACAGTTCAAAAGACCAAAACCCCAACAAGGATAACGAACCCTTCAATTGAAAAATGATTACACATTGATGTATTCATCAACTACTTCAAAGCCAATGCTCAAACCGCATATCTGTTATGACTTTGACACGTTATCACAGACATTTAAAACTTCAGCACGAGTCCTTCGAGGCAAACCTGTGACCTGAGGGACAAGCAAGGCATCGGATATTAGTAAAACTTCAGTTTGTGGCCTATTTGACTGCCTGTTTAAAAAAAAGGGTAATTTCAAAGTCTCTTCTTGAATGCCAATAAAAAGCTCTGAATGTATTGGCCAAAGAGTATTGGCATGTATCAATTATTTCTTTAAGCTTTGTGATACTGTGTGGATCTGCATACCCAATTTTTGCAGTTTTAGTAATATTCTGCAGTTTGTCTTAACTAAAACTTAACTTTGTTGTACTTATTTTGGCAGTACTCTGGCATAACTGAAATAAATAAGCAAAACTACAATACAAGGTGTCCTGGTATACAAATAAAACAGATAAGGCAGAGGCGAAGAAAACCATGGCACTGAGTCAATTATGTTCTACACCAACTATTGAACAATACCATTTTAATGGACCTGCCAGAGTATTTTCTGTGGCTATTGCAAAGTAACTTTATTATGTACCTCCCAAAAACTTTTTACTAAAATATAGTTTTAGAAATACTACATAAAGCTAAGCGAGCAAGACCTGAAACGAAGTGCATGCGAGGAGCGAAGGTCTGTATTCCGAGCCAACAAGACGTCTTCCTTCATGTTCCCTACAGCTGTCTTCAATCACAGTAATCGTGCTGATCGTGCTGATCCTGTGGATTTTATAGCAGCGTGACTCAACCGAACTGGCCCAGACGTGGCCAGATGTGCAGTCTGGTTCTGTCTGGCCTGCAGTCCCTGTGATGACCCACCTCTTACACCAGGTAAACCATCCGGTAGTATAAAATGACTTCAGCCCTTAGCACCAATCAGATAACTTGGCAGCCAGAGGTAACCCTTGTCACATTGAGTAATGCTATGACAAACTGTTGAGTCTCCCTAACTGTAAGGTTCCCTTCGTGCTCAGATCGCAGCATCAAAGACATGTGGATCAACATATGTTTGAGCAGTTTAACCTTCACTGATCAGAGTCAGATGGCAGCTGATGGAGAACAGCTCATGTAAGCTGTAAAGCATAAACCGAAGTGGCACTTTCTACATTCAATACAAATAGATCAGTGGTAAACAAGCATCGGCCTTGGTAATCAATAGAGTTTCTCACTGAGCGGTTTACATCAGGTAGAGAGAACTAAATAGGGCATAAGGTAGTATTAAAACAAGGGTATTGAAGCAGCAAGAAGACCATGAGAGAACTCACTTCCTGCCCTGGGGGACCCATTCGGCCTGGTGGTCCACTCTGAAGCTGGTACATTTCGCCATTGGAGCCCAGGACCAGGTCTCCATCTCTGGATACAATGGTGACAATGGCAGGGTGCTCCTTGTCTGCTTGTTTAATGTTGGTGACGGGTCTCCCCTCCTCGACTACTGTCTTTGCAGATGTCCCAGAGTATGTGGATCTTCTAGGATCTGAAGGGATCTTGGGGACAGAAAATCTTACTGAGGGTTTCTTGGTGGCATTTCCTTTGTCCAGGTCAATAATGTCACCGGATGGTTTTCCAGGGAACAGCGATGACGTCCTCCCGCCGGAGTCCGCCTTCTTGTCCGTGGTAATGTTCTCCTCCAGCTGTTTAGAGGACAGCTCGGGCTTTTCCTTCTGGCTTCCCTTAAATCCATTTCTGGAAGGTTTCCAGTGAGGGTTGACTTGTCCTCCATTTTGGAAGATTGGATCCAACAAGTCGGTGTCCTCTTCCACCACGAAGACATCCCCACGACCTACAGAACCTTTCCGACTGGATACTGAAGGCACCGTTCCGTCGCCTCTAGAACTCCCTGGGCTCAGGAATATATTCTGATAAGGAAGAAAACAAGAAAATTCGAGAACAGTCTTATACGGTCAGATATTTCAACAGGTTTCTGGCTGATCATGTTTTGACGCACAACTAATCTGAGGGACACATTCGGCCTCCACAGTGACTTTCAAAGTAAAAGCAATAATATTTGATCACCATAAAACATATCACTATACAGAATACGAAAACAACAAGCATTACCATATATGCTGCACACAAGATATGTTAAATTACATGTTAAATTATTCTACATCATCTGAAACACTATTCCGACTTTCCGGGGTGAAATGGAGAGCACGGAGTACAGGAGGAGCAGAGAGGGAAGCAGGAGAGTGCACGCTCAGATTTCTCTTCGCAGAACAGAGTTGTAGAATGTGTGAGTAGTGTCTGTATTGTGATGAGTTCTGCAGACTGTCCATGTCTTTAGAGTATATATATATATATATATATATATATATATAGGTGAGGTGTGTGAAAATATCCAATTTCCAAACAACAAAAAGCAAAACGTGTTCCCCAGTGAGAGGGGAGTCAGCTGATGGACAAGCTGGTGTCATCATCAGAGGGACCCACAATCCAAGACTTCAATGGTGAGGGGCCATTGGTTCTGTGGTGGGAATCAGCACAAAGGTCCAGAAAGCCAAAATTTGAAAGCGAGAGAACGGATGAACGAGCAATCAGTGAATTGCTGAATTCATTTTTGAGCGATCTGTGAAGAACATGACAACAGCCAGACTACAGCTATTTTGTATAGAGCAACAATGTGTCTGTATCTGTGGAACTCAGATTTCTGAACCTAAAATCAATCTTTGAGAGCTCAGACAGCTGGAGGTCAGACATGGAGAATAAAATGGGAACATACACGTTTTACTAATTTGTTAAGTTAATACAGAGGGAATCTCGTGTTTCCTTTTTGGTTACACGCATTCGTAAGGCCCAAAATCAATTGAGCATGCTCTTATTGTGTTATCGGAACCAATGATATGCCCCAACCGTTACCCAGAAATGATCAATTACACCTGGCTTTCATTAATCAAATCTGAAATATTAGAAGAATAGTTAGTCTCAAACATTGCATTTGCAGTGAAACCCAGCCCTTGGTGAAGGACTTAGATGGGCAGAGACTGAACACAGGCGCACCAACTGAAAACAAAGGCCCTTTCTCTCTCGCTTATCCCAGGCCAGTCAGGCAGCCGGACCTGGTCGATAAGCTGACACTTGATCCTCTGGTCAACATGCCCCCTCAGCTAATCTCCCCGCCAGTCTGTGACATATCACTGTGAACGCCAGCCCAGGCCATACTTAGTTGGAGTTCTATGACACGTTGGCCAGTCAGTCAGGAACCAATACCTGTCTAACACCCGTCACTAAAGAAGGGAATACCACAGTTTGATATATTCTAGGGACCTTTTCTTTGAGTTCACTGTGATGCCATCTACACATTTAATTTACTTGTCTTAGGCTATACAGTATAAATAAAACATCTTCTCCAAATGCTCAACCAACACAACCCATGACTAGCTTTGAGTCCTTGTAGGGAGTGGGAATGCAAGCCTGCAAACCAGTCAGTCGGACTACAACAATTGGGCAAAGGGAAGTTGGTTGGCTTAGACAGAGGTAAGTGTTCAACCCAAAACAGTAAATGTAATGTAAAAGTAAAGCTGGACGTATGCCTCTGAATTAAGACTTAAGGACGCTTATGAAACTAGCATTATAATGTCTGGAGGGAGCTTTGCGAAGTATACGAAAATGATAACTGAACTTTACTGATAAAGCGCATGTTCACCGCAGCAGACAAAATGCTTTGTAATTTTCATCCCATACAACCATTCACAGCTATGCAAAGCACTGGCTTGGAGGTATTTGGAGTTCAGTAGAGTATCAAATATCTAAAGTTTAAGCATGGCGTTTTAAAAATGACTGTATTTAACTCGGAGGGAAGGTCTGATGAAAGATGCTGTTGCATTATGGGAATCACCACCATATCAAAAGCTTTGTTACTGAATGTTTATTCAAGGCATCAGAAGCTTGGTAAGGAAAGCACAAGCAGCCAAAGCTGAACAAAGGCCCCAGGGTGTAGTTACATTTTTGCGGAGGTAAACGACATGTATGCCGATACCTACAGTGTACTGTAAGATTCGTGTTCAAAGCTCCGGGTCCCGTGGCCGCAGGAAATTCAGGATTCGAGTTAAAGTTTAACAATATTTAATGGCAAAGATAATACTCATGTAGCGTTCACGATCGTGGGGCCAGAAAGGAGGAACTCTCCACAGACGGAGTGCAGCTCCCAAGGAGCCACAGACCGGGGCTGTCTCGAGTCTCCAGACCAGTAGAACCATGTCCCCAGAACAAATGCTCGGCTATTAGTATGGTCATGCAAATGAATTCACACCTAAAGGTTAGTTCCATTGGTCAGTTCAAAGGATGCCGCAGTTCTACTCGCTACGCCAATTAGTAAACAGGCGAGGTCAAAGCTCACTCTTCCGGTCAAGGACAGGAAGTTCCCCTTCACAATAAAACCCTATTATCCTGCCTTCCGAATAAAAGCAACACATTAGGTTTCAATCGGCATCCATTTTAACTATTGTCTAAACAATAAAACATTCATTCATTCTCATGCATCATACAGTTAATCATTACATTTGTCATTAAAACAGAATAATAAAACAGTGATCCTCTCTTATGTTTCATAATACATTCCTCCAGAATATTCCTCATAATATCCCAAATTAATTATCATATCTTCCTTTATGTATTAATTTAAAACATAAACTTCTCTTATCTACATGTGCAAATATATATAAAATCCACTACAACCTAACAGTACCTACATAGGCCCCAGAGGTGTGCTATTAATCCTTAACATACATATCTACATCCATTTAAAAGGTTATTCTGTCGGTGACTATATGCTACAATTTTGGACACTGTTGTGTGCATGCTGTCATAAGCATTTAAACCAGTGTCAAAAGTTAAAATGTGTTAAATTTCCGTTAAACATCACAATTAAAGGCTGTTTAAGGTCGTCCATTATCTTTCCAGATACCCGACAGAGCAGGGCATAGCATGCATCCAAGTAATTATCATGTCAATTAAAACTCAAATAATCTCAGTCAGTAACTTTTTAAGAATGTATACCATGTGCCACGACAATGTTTAAACTTGCTGTGTCTTTTTGTCTGCTCTGCAGTAGCAGGCTGAAGCAAGCAAGGACACTGTGTCTATTTAAGGTGTTTGTTTATGTCTTTGTATCCAACAAGTGGAGTGGAGGCTCAATGTGAGTATGCAATCCATAGGTGAATCTATGATAGTTGAGCTATCAATTGGTTTCAGTCTGTGTCAGTATGCATGGCTGCAGGCTGATGAACAGGCTCCCATAATGCTTCCTTAATGGTCCTGTCAGACGATTACTCTTGTTTTTCCCCTTACTTGCATCAGATCTAAAAAAGCCTTAGGACCCTAAAACCCAGAATAATGTATTATGTAAAACTATTCTCTTCTTATTGTGTGTCTTATTGCTTTTCATCTTTTGGGTTCCTTACTGACAATGAACCGAAAACTTTGCTACCGCGTGGCAGTATTTTTGTAGAAGGCTCTTTCCTGCCAGTTTGGTTTTCCGAGTTTGGGGCCTGGCAATTACGCCAATCAATTTGAAAGAGCTGAAGACATAAGATAATGCACAGCACATCTCTTGCCTCCACATGAGTACTCAACATAGAGACAACTGAGCCAGGGGCTTGCAGCTAATGGTGATTGTCTGTTTAGGATCCACACTGCTGTATTAAAAAATGCATGTTTTGAACACAGTTAACTTAATTGACCCGAGATGCCCTGAGCACAGTACGCCTCAAAATATTATAATGCGAGTATCAACATCTGCATGCTTGCTTTAGTCATTATGGATATTAAAGGCCGCCAGCAACAGAAGTTTGACCATAGAGCAGGGGTCACTGATAGGCGGGCCGCTGTCCAGACTCCTTTGTAACCGGACCCCAACCTATAACCTATTTATTTTTGACGGAGCACTTCTATGTTAACAGGTGCTGCTTTTCCAGCTTTTACGGCACTTGTTCAGCGGTCCAGAAAACACACGACCAATTACAGGGGTTGTACATCATTTATTACGGAACAGAAGTACGCGAGTCAGATAAGCTCTTTCTCATATAGTTCTCCAAAAAGAGAAAAGTGGACAGCTTAACCAGAGTCTTTAACAAAGAATGGACGTATGTTTATCATTACCACGGGCTGTTAAACACCAGTGTCTCATATGTTAAATGACTGCTTTGAGTCAACGGACTGGGATGTGCTGTGTGGACCACATGGGGAGGACATCAACAGCATGACAGACTGCATCACGGAATATATAAAGGTCTGTGTACACATCACCATACCACCCCGGACTGTAAGCTGCTTCCCGAACAACAAGCCTTGGATCACCAGTGACCTGAAAGCACTTCTTAATAAGAAAAAAGCAGCTTTCAGGTCTGGCTAACCTTCGACCGCAGGTGAAATCATCACTGGACCCTCTGACATTTGCTTACCAGCCTTGTGTGATAGTGGACGACGCCATCATCTACCTGCTGCAATGAGCTCAGTCGCACCTGGATGGAACCGGTGGCTCTGTGAGAATAACTTTCTCTGACTTCTCCAGTGCATTCAACACCATCCAACCACTGCTGCTGAGTGAGAAGCTGCTGGTGGTGGGTGCCAACGCGTTCTCCTGGATCACCGACTACCTCACAGGCAGACCACAGTTTGTCCGACTGGGCCGTGTGCTGTCTGGGATGGTACTCAGTAATGTTGTTCCTGATACAGGAGAACATTCCTGCCCACTGCAATTATAATTTATAAAAAATTACCTCTGGTCAGATCCTCCTCAAATTGAACAACATCAATAAACCTTGCACCACTTTCATGACTAAACTTCTCTGAGACTCGCAAACTATATTTGTGGGAAAAAACAGTAAATTAGAATTATGGCCGATTTTGACAGGGCACACCTGGATTACATTAATAGTTATGACAAACCCCTGTCCTTCCATCAGCACAAGTCTCCTCAGGAGTCTGTCTGCATGCGGTAGCTGACAGATCCCTCTGTTAAGAGCAATGCAACATCTACGGAGGCTTCACACAAACGCTGCAGGCTAGAGTGCTATCAACACACACACAAACACACACACACACACACACACACACACACACACAGACAGACACACACGCACCTACAAAGAGCTAATCTAATGGCAAGGTCCGTAAATCTAACCAAGACACAGGTATGCGGACTGGCTGGGTCTTGCAAGCAGCAGCGAGCAATCTGGCCCAGAAAAGAAATGTCTGATGTCTCAGGAATAAGGACGGGTGTTCGATTTGAGAGCTGGAGAATGTAATTTGTAAAATGTTGCAAATAAAAGATGAACCAGTGTTGCAAAAGGAACATGAAACAAACACAAGGAAACCAACAACAGAAGCTTGGCACAGAAGAAGAGACACACAGCCAGTGGGTTGTGTGTGTGAGTTCCCCTGCTTCTGATGTGGACCGGGCACAGTGCCAATGTGTTAAATCACTGCTAATAGGGCTGGGCGATATGGAGAACATTGAAATATCACAATATTTTTGACCCAATACCTTGATATCAATATCGCAACAATATTGTAGGGTTGGCTTTACTGTAATACATACAACACTTATGTAATATTACGGTATGCAGAATCTAAGAGGATATCTAGTCTCAGGATATCGATATCATTTGATAAAATGCCCACTCCCGAAGTGCATGTTTTCGTGTGTCAGAATTGTCATGTGCACATAAGCGAGCGTGTGACTTTCTTATTTGAACCCTGCGTTGTTCAGTAGCTCAGCAGGTTGAGCATTAACACCGTCATGGTCGGGGAATTTATTCCCAGCAGGACCACCCATGTTAGAAATGCCGCTGTTGGTTGGGATCAAAGCGTCCACCAAATCACCAGTGGTGGTCCTGGGATATAGGATCATGAAGCATGTTGGAGGGACAAAAGAAGAAGAAAAAAAAAATATATATATATATATAATCAGAAAATTGCTATGCAGTCTTTAGCTATAGCTTCTCATTTTCATAAAGAAAGAGAGATCAGTGGAGTCGACAGTTGTATTTTACTCAAACCCAGTAAAATAACCCAAATAACAAAATGTGCTCTGATACTGCAGATCACTTTACTAGAATCCTGCACACTGGTGGTAAATATATTCACTTAATTAATGATGTTTTCTGATCCTGGACTGCTGTCATTAAAGCTCTTATGAGCATAAACTGGAATTACTGGTTTGATCTACTGAAAATCAAGTGTCTGGGTAAAATGCCTGGATAGATACCATGAATGTGCATGAATACAGATGGTGTCCATGAGTTAGCAGTTACACAAATGATTACTTTGATTTAGAGTTTAGAGAGACGCGTCGCATATAGAATAGACAAAGAGAAGACATTTGAATGGCTGTTAATACAAAAATGCCAACCAAAACAATATTAGAATAAACTTAAAATAACTAATAACTTGGACATGCCGTTCTATGACACACAGAACATTGTTCAGGTTGAAAACTGCAGCAGGTGCAGCCTTGAACTGTAAACACCAAAGTCGAATATACAAGAGTCTTGACCGTGAGTGTGTTAATGTGTGAAATCACACATATAACCATTCTCATAGAAAAACATCCCCATCCGAGTTCCAGAGCATTACACACCATACAGGAATTTACATCGGTGTAGAACAAAAAGAGAAATGTACATGTGTGCAGGGTTACACCAGGCAGTACCTTTCCCTCCTGGCGCCTTTGACCTTGCACGTGCAATCCGTCTAAATCCAGCAGCAGGCATCCCAGCAGCAAAAAACATCCAACATGGTGGAGCATGGCTGCAGGAGACACCGCAGGTCCGTCTGCACTTCGGCTCTGTTCACAGTGTGCCCACAGGCGCGGGACACTGATTCAGCTCCCAGCAGACACACCCACACACCTACCGGGTACACACCCTTGCACTCTTACCAACCGCACATCACGTAGAGACAATACATGTAATCTGGCACATGTGGGAGACACAAGCCCAGCCCATTAGCCCCCAGGGTGGCCTCTGTGAACAAGCTAAATCTGCAGGGAAATTAACAACTGTCTTGTAGTCAAATCTGGGACAACTGAGAATTAAAAACAACCCAAAGTTTTTGAAATAATGATTGCATTTTGTCACTTTCATCCACAGACTATCAGAGCATGCACGACATTTGCGTGCTCAATCCTCAACGTCCAAATCGTCGGCTAACCAAGCTCGATGTGAGAATGAACATCTGAAAGCAGCGAGGTATTGGCATAAGACACCAACATCGTGGAAAACTATAACTGCTCACGGACGGGGATGTAAGGGGATTCCCCCTCCTGCTTTTCACAGATGGAGGGATTTGAGTCAGCTGGAGAGTGCATATGACTAGAGATAAAAGCAAAAACATATCTTCAGGGGAATTACAATACAAGCTGGGGAAAGCTGCAGTGGAACAACCACAGTTGAGAGACAACTTCTGGGGGAAATATTGACTTTGGGTTCTCTAAGGTTGGCTTGATTTACGCAGCTGCGGTCGACAGGGAGGAGACCTCCTCTGCATGAAAGTGGAGAGCGACGGGGCAGCTCCACGTCACAGGAAGCATGACTTCATGTCTGTTCGGAACAAAAGGAGAGGTGGTCTAGCATAAACAGCGATATAAATAAACAAGAGGAGGGGATTTGGGGTGAACAGAACCTGGGCAATGATCTATTTTTTTTATTCTAAACCACTTCCCACCACATCTTCGCGGTCTGGCTTCGAGGGTTTTCCGCTGTCTCCGCTTGTTGCAGTTCAAGAGCAGGACCCGTAGTGCAGGGATTACGGCCCTCGTGGAGAGCGTTAGCAACCCGGGAAGAAATTGGGTGCGTGTTGCTGATGCAGCACTGCTGTGACAACGCTCCGTCACCTAGCATTTAACCAGAGCTGGTTTATCTTCACAGCATAGATAGCCTCCACTAAATTGCGGTTTTGGAAGGGGAAATTATTCGTTTGAGCATGTGGGGACCTCTCCCTTTGAGAACATTGTGTCTCTTAGTGACGAAGAGAAACCCGGGCAAGAACTCTTCCTTTCTCTATTTCCATCCTTCCCTTTCCCAAATCCTCCTCCTCCTTCTCTTTCATCTGAGCATCCTTCTTTTAACCACCCACTTCGTGCTGTGCTCCATGATTTGAGGGTATCCTTGCTCCTCTGTAATTACTTCATTTTATATTGGAAACAGTTGAAAAAGCAGATGAAAAGTTACTGTTAAATCCATGGTCATGTACATAAAAAACATAACAAATCTTGACAGGGTGCAGAAACTCTGTTAATTTGAAAGACGAAGAAGGCACGGCAATCAGATGCTCTTTTATATTTTTATAGCAAACTAAAAGCATGTTTCCCAGACCGTGTGTTTTAATTTAGCAGATAGTTTGCTCATAGGGTTGTGGGCCCCTTGCTGAGCCTCTGTCCAATTAAGCAGCCAGCAAAGGAGAGAAGAAGCGGTCCTAAAAGACTGTTGACATCTGCCAACCTTAATATCATCATTGAATCAAATGAGAACATGCAAAGTCATAGGGATTGGTTATAGTGATGAACCCAAAGAAACCCATTGCCGCATCTGCAGCTCTACCGACCTGTTCGCCCGTTTGATTCAGTCTTATTGCTCTCATCAGTGTTCTTGTTCTTTTGCTGTTTTCAATGAAAAGGTCCCAGTGTAAAGTGTGCTTGTCCAGCACCAAGTGGCTGAGATAAAGTTAGCAACTATATCAAACATACGGAGCTCATGAGTTACAGAGACTTGGTGACCATAGACTGCATACCTATAAAAAAGGCTTTGATTTGTCTACCTTAGGCCATATTATTGTTCTCCATCAACCAATTAGAATAAAAGACATCCTTACCATCTTATCAATACTGTTGTATGCATCAGATAACTGGGTGTAATGTAAAAGTCGCAGTAACGAGAAAACCATCACCCAACTCTGCAGATCCCGTCAGCATCACAGCGCTTTAGTATCTTCCAGCGTACTGTTGTTGGTTTTCCACCCCACAGCTTTACTGTTTTAATTCACTCTTAGTAGTGTGGTTTCCCAGCAGCAGCAGATGGCTGTTTCCTGCAATCGCGCCCCCCAAAACCCCACCGTACACCACCTGTACTGCCGCACAACATAGTGAAGCATTTAGAAGCCTACAAGCCAGATGCTTCCCTTTGAAGTTGATAGAACAAAACAGAGCAAACATTGGCCAGGTGAGCAGCAACACAACACCTAAATGAAGCTGTAGTTGCACTGTGTCTGCTCCATGTATAGAAAAGCCAACAGCTAATGCAGGTTTAAGATGAACGTCAGAAATGTCGCCTGTCTGGTATACATAAACATTTTCGGTCGAGGGTAACTTGCGGCCTCAAATTATACGCAACCTTCAATAACGCGCAACCTTTGCTGGGACATGGAACGTACACGTTTACACAGAATACTTCATGGTGGATTGACAGAGTCATGGAGAAGTGTCAAAAATGATGGATTGTTTTTTTCCACCTCTTTGTTTTTGTCTCGGCTTGCCAGTAAAAATTCGTTGAGACGCGAGTGGAAACACTGTGTTGTGAAACAGGGAATATTACGCCCACAGGCGTGTGTGTTTGTCGCTCCCTCTCGCTCTCTCTCTGACAGAGGCAGCTTTGGGGATCAAGTGTAAGCCAGGTTATAACTATTTATAAAACTGAAAGCCTTGTGGTGAAAAAACAATCAGACACAAGCTCTGTCATGGTCCATCTCTCCCTCTTTTTATGAAGCACGTTCAAACTGTGTTTGTGGCTGTAAGTGTGAAACCTCTCTGCAGAACTATTGGAAACAGAAACTTCAGCAAGTGGAGCAACATCCTATCCATGCCAGGCAGCATGCCTCCATCTGTCAAATAAAGACACACCGAGCACAAGCAATTATCAAGGTCATCCCACTGAAGCTGGACACTTTTTAAGTGGTTGCACAATAAATGAAAACAAACAAATAATAAATATAAAGAACCAAATAATTAAATCAATATAACCCCGGCCTGTGACGGAAACATGCTGGCTGAGAGCGTAAGTTCCATAACAACCAACTCGGTTTGTGCAGGCTGCCAGCCCAGGAGGGCTTATTTTGTCATCAACATTATTATTTGTTCATAAAAAAAAACTTACTCCATAACTTCCATATTGCCGTACTTGATGACCTTTTTATGAAAAAAGTCTCACGACAGGCCATGTTTTGTGATATACCGCCAAATGGGAATTGTTTGGCCGGATGATGATGATAATGATGATGATGTTTTTACATTTCTTCTTTTTTTAACAAAATGGCCAATGTTATTCGATGATAGAAATCAAAGAAAAGCAGCAAATCTCTACATCGGGGAAGCTGGGGGCAGAGCATTTTATTATTAATAAATATCTTAACATCCATCCATCCATCCATTTTCAATACCGCTTATCCTCATTAGGGTCGCGGGGCGCTGGAGCCTATCCCAGCTGACATAGGGCAAAGGCAGGGGACACCCTGGACAGGCCGCCAGTCCATCGAGGGCAATATCTTAACAAAGGACAGTAATTCAGACTAATACAGGAAATGTTGATTACGAGGGTTCAAAGCCATTTACATACGCTGAAGCTCATAGCTCTGGCTTTGGAATTACATGTTTAGCTAAGGTCCCTTAAACAGGCACGTTTAAGGTTTTAGTGCACGTTGGAGGAGCTGTAGATTAACTGGGCGAGTGCCATGTCTCTAAAGAGAGCACCTGCCAAGGGAGCCAGTGGCCCCTGACAGGACATGCATCAAAGTCAGGAAACCCCACCAACGTGGCCCCGCAGTCCGATATGGTACGCTTCACAGACGACAGCAGCAGACCGTAGCCAAACAGAAAGAGATCTTGCTAATGCCGGAGCCTTGTTTTATTCCTTTTATTTCAAATGTGCAGATTGTGAACAGAGACATGACGCCTGTACCTCCACAGGTCTGGTCTGTGTGGATTTAATGAGAAACAGGCTGCAGGGAAACAAGGGCTGTGTCCAAAATCTCTCCCTCATGCACTACGTCCTATATGATAAGGTGCAATGACCACTTATTGTGACCTGTTGACTGTTTTTATAAAGTAATGAAATAGTCTGTTAATCTACAAAGTGTGAGAAAATGCCCCATTTGCCGAGGTGGCCCTTCCAATGCTTGTTTTGTCTCACCAGCAGTCCAAAACCTTAAGTTATTTAATGTACTGGACACATTGTTGTGAACATTTGAGTCAATCCACTGCAGCCAAAACGTCATCTTGTGTCTTTCTCCTAAGCGCCGTTGCTGTCATTGTTAACTTTTACTGAAGGAAGTGCTTATTGTGAGCTGCTGGTGTGCGTCTTTCGTTTTCTCCAAAAGCAGCTCCAGAGAGTTTCAGTTAGCATCTGTAGCATGTCGAACAGCGCTAACCACAGAGCCGGGGATAGAAAACGCTATCGGTGTCATACTGATATGTCGTCTTCTCATCTTAGGAAAATAAAAAAGGTTGCTGCCGAAAATGTTTAGTCGTGGTTTTAGTTAACGAAATGAACACTTGGTCAGAAATACAGCCAGAGGAAACACATTCAAGATTATACAACACAGAAAAACTAAAGCAGATGAAGGGAGACAGATAATGAGGAAGAGGAGCAGCCAGCTGAAGGAGATTTCGGTAACTATGAATACGGATCTGGTGCAGCTTGTTTCTGCAAACATTCCTCTACAACTCTAATCAACAGTCTACATCATCCCAAAGGCATCCCAATGCCATCCGGATGGAGGAACTGTGCCTGGTGGAGCTGGTCTGCTCCATCAGGACACTACTGTATACTGTAAAGAGAACCAGATGCTCCCTGATTAGCGCAGGTGTTTCACATTGACATGAACATGTAAATTCAAACCAGCTTGATTTCCCCTTCAGTTTCTCTCAAGAGCACGGCCTTTGCTTCGTTTCCAATTCAAACATGTGCCTGATTCCAGGAACACGGTTTGTTCTGCAAGTGCCGGTGTGAACAGTCATGTGTATTTCTTTATTTTGTTTGGTCTGAGATTAGACTGCGGCATGTGTAGTCATAACACAACAAATTGCTGTATGTATAAACCAGCTCATTGTGGAATTGGATGCACTAATCACTTGGAAATATTCACCATCGTCAACAAAGGTTTTAAACATTGAATAAAATGGTTTCATTCCTTCCCAAATGTGGTGTTTGTTGTCGGAGGAATATTACTATAGAGGGACCAATCCAGCCAATGGCCTGTTACCAGAATTAGTTATGCCGACCGGTTAGAGGACGAGATTGGGCTGAAAGTGTCGAGCCAGCATCACGTCCACATTTTAGTTGCACACACTAGATCCACACGCAGGTTACTGCGGCTTTCACTGCGATTGCTGTTTAGACTCACCAGTGAAGTAGTGCATTCGTGTAGGAGCAGAATAAGAGGCCGCAATTGATATTTCTTTACAATAAATAGAGATTTACGGTGTGCTTGGTTACCATGCAGATCTCTTCTATGGTAGTTTCCAATTCCTTTATTTGAACTCAAGATGCAAAATACCAGATTGGGAGCATTTCTATTGAAAACACAAGCACACATGTAGAGTTAACCAGTCAGCCAAGGACACGGGTTGTGGCGGCTGGTTCGTGCCTCTGCGCCGCTGATTAATGACAGACACTGGCCTGGTGGTTTTCCAGATGGAGACTGATTAAGTCCGTGAAACCAGACCAGTGGTTGGTTTAAATGAATGAAGCTGCCTCGCTTTCCAAAACTGGCTCTAATCCCCATGACGTCTGGTCAGCTGCCCATCCTCATACAACAGGCTTTAAAGCACACTGTGGGCTACAACATGTATCCTACTTACACTTCTGCCAAAGCTCAAAGATGACTCATCCTTGGGATCCCCCAGCAGGTCCTCCAGGTCATTTGAGGACAGCAGTATATTCTATGTGTAAACAGAGAGGAACATTTCCAAATGAATAAATAAAAGAAAAAAAACCACAAACAAAAACAGCTCAGAGCTTTTTAACTGAAGATCAACCAATCGCCCAGAGTTGTCAAATTCACCGGACTGGATCGAAACCACAGTTATTTGTAATCCTCTGATGATTACGTTACATGTCATTGACGCTTTTATCCAAGGCGACTTACAATAAGTGCATTCAACCATGAGTACAAACAGAACAATAAGAATCAAGAAAGTAACATTTCTTCAAGAAAGCCAAAACTACAAAAATACCATAAGTAATACCATAAGTAATACCATAAGTGATACCATAAGTGAGTGCCACTGAAGTGATAATCGTTTTTTATTCAAAAGATGTGTTTTTAGTTTCAGGCTGAAGATGCTGTCCTGATGTCAATGGGGAGCTCGTTCCACTAATGAGGAGCCAGGCCAGCAAACAGTCTGGATTGTGTTGAGTGTTTAGCTCGAAATGACGGAGCTACAAGTCGATTAGTAGATGCCGAGTGAAGTGAACGGGCTGGGGTGTGAGGTTAGACCATGTCTTGGATGTAGACCGGACCCGATCTGTTCGCAGCACGGTACGCAAGTACCAATGTTTTGAAGCGGATGCGGGCGGCCACCGGTAACCAGCGGAGGAGCGGAGGAGCGGAGTAGTGTGGGTACATTTCAGGAGGTTGAAGACCAGTCGAGCTGCTGCATTCTGGATGAGCTGTAGAGGTCGAATGGCATTAGCAGGTAGACCTGCCAGGAGGGAGTTACAGTAGTCTAGTCGTGTGATCTTGTATCATCATGCTCCATAGTATACAACAGGTTCTGCTGCAGAAGCATTAACTGCAGTCTGACTGTCTGTGCTGTGGGGTTAAAAAGGCTTCACCTTAGCTCAGTGTCATGTCATAGCCGTGCTGTTTACGCGAGTCTAAAGGAGTTCATTTTGCTTGTGAAAATATGTCTCTCTCTCTCTTTCGTTCATCTCCCCTCACCTCCAGGGCGTTGTGGGTGCGTGGGGAGCGAGGAGGCTTGGGGGCGGTCTCGCCACAGCGGGGCGGGTGGTGGCTGCAGTGTTGCCGGGCGGCGTCCGGGTCGCCCATCAGGAGGGTCAGCTGTCGGAGATGACCCTGCAGAGAAGGAAACATTACATACGACGTGAGTGCACGGTTTTGAAGACTCAAATCAACTTCGCGTAGAAAAGGAAAATGTTTCAATGTCTCTTGATGAATGGTGTACAGTTCAATTCGGGAGAAAAGAAAATATATTTATGTCAAAACTGACTCAATTTGGCTGAAGGGTGAAGGTATAGTAGACTTTGTTGTCCAACTTCATCGAGTATGGCACGAGCAAGATATTAGACACAAGTTTTGGACTGTTTTTCCACCTCAACGGCAACGATGTTTAAGGAGAACTGTACAATTTTACAAGCAAGAGATCTGCAGCATTGAATGATTGTTACAGTCATCTTTTTTTTTGTTTTAAGCATCTAGAATTACCACCTTGCTACACGTCGCCTCGAACCAATCAATTTGCAGTTAATATCCACGCCTCTCCAAAATGTCATCACTTTTTATCATTTTATCCAATGAGACATGTGTGAAATTGTCATGATTAGCTCATGAATTCTTGAGTTATGGCCAAAAACACGTTTTGTGAGGTAACACTTTGACCACCAAAATCAAATCAATTCATCCTTAAGCCCAGGTGGACATGTGTGCCAATTTTGAAGAAAATTCCTGCCGAGGCGTTCCTGTGAGAATGGGATGGAAAAACTGACAACACAACGCCTATAATTAGCTGGTTTCAGTCTCTCAATTGTGAATCTTTGCTAGTTTTCTTTGGATTTTGAACTGGTGGTCAGATGTCTTACAGAATCCAAGTGTAGACAGAAACACCTTTCAGAGAAAAACCTGCCAGGTAAATGAGGGTCTTGCAGTGGACGTATTCTGTACAAGCCTATGTGTAACTTTGTTGCACGTGCACAGAATATATACACAGAATGAAAGGAACACACACATACACACAAGGTTGCTGATGGTCGTGTATTTCACTGTAGTTCCCGGGGCTCCTTTACTTTAACAGAAACTCTGACATCAGGCCAAACATGACAAACAAAGCATCGGCAGAGATTTAAAAAAAAAACTCAGTCCTCCGGCTGTGTTTATAAGAACGTGACGGTGGATGAAAGAGTGTCTGTGTGTGTGTGTGTTTTAATTTCCTTGTGAAACCACAAAGATTTATAATCAATTAGATCTGTAATATTAAAAAGAAAACTTCTCATTTTGCGCACGATTGCTGGTGCATATCATATAGGAAAGATATGCACACATGAGACCAATTAAAACTAATTTTAAGGAGCCGTTTGATCTTATATTCTCAAATCACATCCAGAGACAACTGGAAGGAGACGTACATTTTTCAAGGAACTCCCTTTGAGAAGTGTTGGTTTTTTTATTCAATGCAGTACTGCATTGCTGTGTAAAGAAATGTTTCATGTTTTCTGCCGAACAACCAAACCTCGGGCACCTCTTGAGAGAGAGGGATCACACTTCACACATGTACCCTCAACACACACATCTGCTGCATATATCCATAAAGGAAAATAATTTCTACTCATTTTCGTAGCGATTGATCATGACAGATGCCCAAATCATAATTTCTGTCAATTCTGCAAAAAAACATACAAGCTGTTTTAAACTATGGCAATCCTATTCAACCCATGAAAAAGGAAGCAGAATGCGCCCCCGGTCGTGCTGCATTGGAGTGGATGACATGTGAGGGTTACAGATAAAAAGCACGGCGTTGCCAAACACAGAACATGGTGCAGAGACGAGACTGTCGTCACCTCTGAGCGAGGAAGCACTCCTCGGAGCTCCGTAAAAATATATGTCCTTGGCAATGGAGAATCCATTTTATCTGGTGCTAAGAACAAATCCAGATGCTCCCCCATCACCCTCGTTGTGATGCAGAACCACTGTCTGCTCTGGTCCTCGGGCTGGTTGTAACCGGGACATGTGTCCAGAATGCATTATGGGCCTTCAAAAACGCAGCCTCTAATGGAAGTTTCAGTTTTTTGGCCCTTGAGATGAAAACTCAAAAAGGACCACACAAAGCAATGCAGTGTAGGTTTTATAAACGAATATGCCCTTCAACTGCATAACCAAGCAACAATAATGTAACTTTGACGAGAAATAATGCAGATTTACTGATCACTGAGACGGATTACACAACTCAGGTACGTTTCTACCAACAGACTTTCATACCATACCGGAATAAATGAAAGCCAATAGGTGTCTGGAATAGGCCTAAATACATGCAAAAACAATTGAAACATGTTCATAATGCTTTTGCATGATTCTTTGTGGAGAGACTTCATTTTACAGATCTGTTGATTACATCAACAAAATAAGTGCCTTTATTTTTTTAGTAAAGTGAGGTGAATGCCTCCGACTGGAGAACAACAAGGGGGGGTTTTAGGATGCTGAACTCATCATCAGTGTTTCCTCTGTAATTCAACATAACACTGCTGCTTGGGAAGTAATTATGGTTAGAACAACGCACACCTTATAAAAACAACAAGCATTATGGGCCACGTGTCTTTGTGTTTTTGATGAAAAAGTGAATGGGTGGGAAAGGGCCACAGGGCCGAAACATCTACTTGTGTGTTCTCGTGTGTGTGTGTGTGCGTGTGTATATATGTGTGTGTGTGTGTGTGTGTGTGTGTGTATATATATATATGTGTGTGTGTGTGTGTGTGTATAAATGTGTGTGTGTGTGTGTGTGTATATATGTGTGTGTGTGTGTGTGTGTGCCGCAAGGACAAGCCTGTCTTTTCGGACTAAATACAAAGGAACTGAACTATCCACATGTGGCTTATTATTACCAGACAAGAGTTGTTTTAAATATCATCTGGCTATCGCACACAACCATCTGGTCATGTAATATGTAGAGTGACCTACCAAATATTCTGAGAGAGATTTTGGAGAGAAAAAACACCAAGGGCCATTCAGACACCCTGACGTTCATAACCACGTCGGCTGAGAGTCTGACCTGAGGTTGGGAGGATGAAACATAATGAATGCAGCTTTTGGGCATCTAGTTCATTTTTGGAAAGCAACGAGGCGGACTAGCTGAACAGATTATAGGGTGTCGGGTTGATTATTATAGGCTTTGGTGTGTCTTTGTTTTCGTTATGATCACTGGGTAAATAAAAAATAAAAAAAGAAGCAGAAGTTGCATTCGAGGATGCAGCCCCTTACCTCAAATGGAGTCTCAAAGCCCTCGATGATGCCTCCGATCATGAGCAGACCGTCGGTTCGGATCCCCATGCCCCGGTAGACCCAGTCCACGCTCTCCAGCAGAGAGCAGTCCACATACAGCGCCAGCCGCTTGCCAGACACACTGGCGGCCACATGGTGCCACTTTCCATCCGACAGGCCGCTGACTGGGAACCTGAAGGGGAGACACAAGGCCCATTATGTAATCACATGTCTGAAGATGACATGACTACATCTAGGAGAGTTAAAATCAGGCTTGGGCCTTCTGACTGTTAAAAAAAATGTGAGTAAAAGTAAAAACCTGTTTTACACAGTGAGAAATTGAAACTTCGGAACTTCCAGATTATGTGATGGCCATGGGGCCAAAGAAACCATGGTCCAGGCTCACCTAGGTGGACTGACCTTTAAGGTGGAGCAGCACCATAGGCAGGTGCACTAGGCAGGGCCCTAGTGTCAATGAGAATACTCATTGACACTAGGGCCCTGCCTTATTCTGTATACATCCCCGGTTTGATAGTAGTATCTATGTGTGTCTATCCTTTGGCTCAGTTCAGTTTGCTGTCTGGCCTTGATGAATTGCTTCGAGCTCTGTGGTTCATGAAGACAAGAAGCCTGCAGAGAGGAGCCTAATGAAAGACACTTCCTGAGAGCTTTCCTCCATCTTACAGACACATTTGAATACACAAGCATAAATGGGCACAAGTGGTCCTCATCCACCTTTTGACATCACTTATTTATTTTTTATTTTTTTATTCAATACTAGCCTGACTGATTAAATTTGCATCTGGAAAGGAAAAGGAAAAAAAAACAAGAGGTGTGCTCACTCATAGTGCCGCTGCTGTGTTCCTATGAAGATGATGGCGTGGGCACTGATCCGCAGCTGCAGCATAATGTGGCTGTCAAGGCCGAGCACGGTGAAGACGCTGTGCTCGTCTCTCTGAGGGCTCCTCAGCTGCACCAGAACACTGAACTCATCAGCAAAGCTGAACACAAACACAGACACACACACCATAGCCATACATCAAAAGGATATCAATTAATAAAGTTCACATGTGGAGACGGAGATGAAAGCGTACCCGTCAGCGAGGAGCTGTTGAAGAGGGAGAGCCAAGGTGGAGTACTGTCCCACCTGAAGGACCGGACACCTGCTGCCATCCGCAGTCATGGAGGCGTTGCTGCTGTTCGACACCTGGAGGGAAAGCTCCTGCAGAACGTCCACCTCATCTGGAGCGAGACGGTTCAGGAGAAAGCACAGCTTCAGATATTTGCACTACGTTATTAGAGCACAGTGTTTTGTGTTTGCGTGTCCCAGTTTTAGATGAATGTACACTAGAAAATCTGTGATCTATGTGAACAAAACTGTACCTTTTGTTATTCTGTACGTCCGATATTTTAAGCATTTACTTTATAGCGCTTGTTTTTTCGTACGAAATGTATCTGCACAAATCTAGTGAGACAGCTCGGTGATTCCCATTACAGACAGAGAGGGAGTCAAGTGATCTTCCATCTGTGTAATTGATGATAAAACAGGCTCATCACGGTCATAATGACGGGTTCCTTTAACTTTTTGATTTATTGCCACGCCCTAGGATAAGCATTAAGGAAGGGGAATGTCAACGCGACAGCATCCCATGATATCTTAGTGTGCTTCCAACAAAAATAGCATCAATTTGTGTGACGCTATCTTGTGAACTTCACTTGGGAAAGGTCATCGCGGCGGCGACCAAACATCGGGATGCGACAATGCCACAAGGTTCCTGATCCCGAGGGCGTTCTTCTGGTATTATTAGAGGTTACTTGATTGGACACCGCAGCGTGACATCAGGTTGCGTTTGATTTAGTTTCAACCTTCGCCACAGGGCCGCTACGCTTTTTTTCCCCAGCATCAACTGCGGTCCTGAATGTGTCTGAATGGGAGCAAATCCCTGCAGCCGAGTTCCAAAATCTTGTGAAAGGCCTTTCCAGAAGAATGGGCGCTGTCACATCCGCAGATTAAAGCCCGTGGTTTTGAAAAGACATGTTTGACGATCAGTAATGGGGGTACTTTTTGCCACTCACGCATTTGTTCTGCACCTTTTCAAGATTAGGGAACCCAGACGGTAATAACTATCTGCAGCCACCAAACAAACCCCCCCTATGCTGCACTTAGGGAACACCTAAACATGCTGTGAACAGACCACTGATGGCATTCCTGAAAAGAGGAAAAAAAACACTTACGGGGCCTTCGCCCTTCAAACTTGCCGGGGGCTGCTACAAATTCCATCCTATTTAAAGATTATTAGTTTTCTGACCTTTGGTTCCCCACATTGCTGAACACTGTTGTACGGCTCACCCACTGTTTTTTTTGTCGCGTCATTATCAGTTATTTAAAGGAGTCTTTCATTGTGACTCCATGGGGAGCAGTAAAGTGCCTTTCTTCATGGCCTGTCCACAGGCTGATATCCTCTGCTCTTGAACAAATCCTCCTGAGGATTCTGAATACAGCGCTTCATCATATTTGGAGGACTCAAAGGCTGCTACTGTTGTGTACTGACGGTGACCACACTTTAACTTCATTATGCGAGAGGCCGTGCTGAGACTAATTAAGCCTCTTAGAAACATGACAGATGAAAGAGCCACCGTTCATGTCAGCGAGATTTTCATGAGCGGCAGGGCGGCTAAAGATTACAATAGCGGCACTAAAACATGAATCTCTGGGATTTAACCACTATGAACATGTCTGAAGCTGCCTCGGGACCTTTTCCAATGGATTTCCAAGATATATAGGACTGCTCAAGCAGGTTAAACCCAAGTTCTCCAAAGCACTTTCAAAAATGAATCCATGTCCGTCAGAGCCATTAGCTATTTACACTCATCCTGACAGCACCGCCAGACAAGTCAGCGGTCTCTGAAGAGCTGCGTGGTCACACTCTCCTCCCCCGAGGAACAAATCTGGTCTCGCCCTAAACATTCCAACATACCAGCCAGGGATCCTGAAAAGATATATGGACAAGAACCACTAGACAAGGAATAATGGTTTTCTTCACACATTTGACCTTCAGTTAACAGCCGTGAGGAATGTGAAGGTCAAATAGTCTGCTGATGCCGGCAATTCAAAGTGCTTCACAGTGGCCAAACCGTGAATTACACCCTCCAGGTCCTTCACGTGATGCCATTGAGCACAAAGAAGTCTGTTACTCAAACGTCTGTAACTCTCCTGTTTGTTAAGCTTTACTCATACTGAAGACTACACTTCCAGATGTCCCAGCCTCTGCTGTGTCACTCTTGACTGCCTATAGATAGTTATTGTAGTCTACATGAGAACATAACTCCACTGCACTTAAATGTTTTTAGGCGAGGCCTCGTTAATTAGAGGGACAGTGATTTCCCCACAGCTGTATCAAGCAGTAAAGTGGGATCATCTGTTATGACGTCATGTGTGCTTTTTCCTCTCATGGCTGATCGATCGTGTTGTTTCTATTTTAGGATCTGATGTTACATGAGAGAAACGGATTCTCGAAGAGGACAGCAGGCACTGTAGGCTGAAAGGAAATTGGACTCTGGGGGGGTAAATTACGTTTACATAATAGCATGACGGTAGGAATGATTACATGTTATTACTCCAGTCACAGCCACACACCTGGATCCTAAATCAATCAGGTAATGTAAAAGCTTTACTCAGAAAAGTCAAATAGATTCATAATATGTCATATACAATTGTGCTACAGCCTTAAAACCACAGCCAAGACAATATAGTTAGTAAAGTATACTATATATTATACTGATAGTACATTGATATGTTGCCACATTAGAGCAATCATCAGAAGTATGTTTCAGATGTCCATTCTGCACACAATTACAGCGCCCCACAATTTACAAAGTGCAATGGACCACATTAACGACATTAACATCAATCACACAGCATCTACGTGTGAAGGGCCTGGTGAAGTTGAGTGTGTCTCAATTAGCTGTAATGTTTAGTGCCAGGAAGTGGGAAACCTTCTCACACACGTACTGCTCTAATGCTCCGATGGTCTTCATTAAGCTCCGCTTGTGCGGGAGTGTTCATGAAAGAACATTTCATGTGCCAACGCTGGGCCCTCAAGCAAAACTTAGAAACACGCTCATGTGCTGTTCTTTCAACGCCATAATCAAAAGATCAAGCCATTACAATGCGGTGGGGGTGAGGGGGTGAGGGGGTGAGGGACTGCCTGTTTTTTTTGGCAAAAGTGAAACAGATGTTGGAGTCTTGAAATCAGAAGAAATGTGTGAACAGTAAGGACCTTCAGGGTTAGCTCAGTCTTCTGGTCATTTAGCTATTTGTCCTATTTACCCAGACTGTCTGTCCTCACTGCAGCTCCACCAGTGCGTTGGATCGGCATGAAAATATGAGCAATATTGTGAAAATACAAACAGTAGTAATGTGCTGTTTATTTGACTGAGTCGGACTCTCCTCGACCCACGAGGTTCTGGGCTTGGAGCAGCCACTCAACCTCCGGGCTGAAGACGCCAGCTTATCGAGTCTTAACTCGTGTCTTTTCTGTTGTTGCAACACCAGCCTTCAAGATTTAATAAAAACATCTATATAAATAGCATAGATATTTTTTGTCCCACACCTAAAAGGTTTACAATGACAATGCAAACATTGATGATGTAATTAACCTTAGCAGGTTCACAATCTTAGTTTAGTGTTTTAGCATGATGAAATTTGTTAATTACTACAACGCACATTGGTTGTATTTGAAAAACAGTAACCTTCTCTATGTAAAAGCATGTGATAATAATAATAATAATAATAATAATAATAATCATAATATAATAACCACATGTTGCGCGGGGTATACATTTCTAAGCAGAGAAACAAAACAAAATACAGTGCGTTGAGAAAGGAGTACTGAAAATCCCAAACACAGACAGCAGCTGCGTATGATTGTTTTGTAATCATCCCCATGCAGCGCAAAGCGTCTTGTTCTTTCATGCTTATCATGCCATGTGTTGATCCTTTCCATAAATCTCCTCTGTTGTCTTGTGATGAGTGAAAGTGATCATCTGTGTAACAAATGGATGGCCTTCATGATGATCCACCATTGTTGAACACATCAACAGCCTCTCGAGACACATGCAGACCAAACGTTCAAAAGAGGTAAAGAGCTCAGCGGGCGTTGACAATGAATGTCTGACGATGAATCAAAGTCAGTATTGAATAAGTATTGAATAAGTTATTGACTCTCTGGAGTTAATAACTCATTCCTCATTGACAATAATCCAGAAATGTACATGATGCTTGTAGTTTAAACTTCATGCAGAGTTAATAACCTGGGAAAATCTCTCCGGCATGACGATCACATGTAACTCATCAATGACCTTTTTAAAGTGATTTTGTGTTTATGAGACGCATATGGTTCCCATGCATTCAGGTTCCATCACTTCCATCAGTCGCCATGATCTCACATGTCAGAGAAAAGTAACGAAGACTCGGATTATTAAATGATTGCTGTCTTCAAGGCACCAAGCAAACCCATCAACAGATGAGTTTAGATTTGCCATAAAAACAATGTAAGAAACAAGATCTGTCAAATGTTGTTCTACTTCTGCTGCATGAAGGGCATTATCTCAATGACTGGCCAGGGACTTCAGGTTAATGTACTGCTTGTGTGGGTTATGTCATCGAGCCTCCACAGCTACGTGTTAGGACATGCTTCTCTGTCTGCGGGTACGCAAACATGCACAGGTGTCCTTGTTCTTTTCTACCTTTACAGAGTTTGGGAACAGGAAGAAGTAAGTCAGACACAATAAGTGGATTCATAAGATGACAGACGGTTAATACTGACAATCACGGCAGCGCTAAACAGGGAGTTTAATTTACGCAGCACTGTGTTTAACTTCAGCACCTCTGCCAGAACTAAAGGTTTGACAATTGAGTGATTTTAGTTTTAAGTACTTTGATCGGAGGTCTCTGTAAAGGACGTCCAGCTAAAAAGGGTTCCCTGTAGTCACGTTGTGTCGTGTTCCGAATTTGTGTGGTTCAGTGTAAAAAAAAAAGACAACGCTGGTGTAATCAGGGGTTTTCTTTTCAGGAGTATTGATCTCTGTATAAATGGGGCTAATGCGAGAAAAAGAGAGTGAAATATATGTATGTTGCACATTTGACCTGCCAAAAAAAATTATACTTTCTTATTTCGTAATCTTAACACACACACACACACACACACACACACACACACACACACACACACACACACACACACACACACACACACACACACACACACACACACACACACACACACACACACACACTGTTTTCAAGAATCTTGTTGCCAAGGTATCTGCCGGCACCGTTGGAGAAATGATTTAAACGGGACGCAACCCGATAATGTGCCGACAACTCATCCAGTTAGCACTGCAGTGGTGAGAATCAATGCTAAGCTGTATATCAATTCCTTTGCCAGAGGGAACTTTGGTGAAACAGTCGTACACCTCAACGCAGCACTCAGTAAACATAAAGACAATCTCATCCACACAGGGCTGCAGAGCTGAGAGGCGTTCAGGTACACAGCCCAAACCGCTGCGTACTGGAATCAAACATACACACAAATGGCAGACTAATGCAAACAAGACCTGTATCCACTAACAGAAACAACATAAAGCGACCATTAGTGTGCACTCTGGCAGTGTAGCCGGATACTTGTTCCTTTTTGGATGAGGTCCACTGTAAAAGCTGCCAGCTATACACAAACCATCCGCCCAATCATTTCTCAGTAACCGCAGACTGTGCCCACCTCCTTGGCCTCAAGAAGAGAATACCGTCTCACAATGCTGTCATTACGTCGTTTGATAAAAAATCCCTTCGACAGCAGAGAAGTGATTGGTTGAAGGGTTTCGCAGATGGAGCAGTTTAAAACCAGAACTGCTTGACATGAGAGGACGAAGCCAATGAGTGTGTCCTGCATTTTACTGAGTAGAAAACCTCAATCATTCAAATACTCTCATTCCAGAGGGATGATGCTTCGGTGTGAACATGAACACAGTCGAAGCAGGATTTATTTTGGAATTGACTTTTGAGTCATGACACCCACCCAACGCCTCTCTGGACTGAACTAATTTCTTCTGACTAAGACATCAGTGGAATGCGAAAGGAGCTTACAGACATGCTGTCAGGCTGTTACAGCGGGTCCCAAAAGCGAAGGTCCACCATGAGCCAACAGCAGAGAATGGCATAGGGCCGAATAAAGCCAGTCTGCACTTCCTCTATTTTCGTAACTCTCTGTGGAGTTGCGGTGATTATCGAGCATGGCTGATGCCACGCTTAGAATAAGTCCTTCAATCTGAAAGGAGGGGCGGACAAAAGGGTCCTAACCAATCAATCAGAGATCAGTAGCAAGTGGCCAAAAATACATTGTAAACAGGTCAGCATTTAAATGACCAAAATAACATTTTGGTTTTAGATCCATTATTTTTGCATGTGTTATATGTGCTTTTTCTCTAAATGTGACAATTATCTGGCATTGGCTCAAATTTATTATCGTTTTGTATTACATGCTATCTAATAGAGGACAAACCCATCTGTTAATTTAGATTAGAACAAAGCCGTACAGCATGAAAGAGAATATTCTATTGAGTGTCCCACATACTGCTGCTCCAGTGGGATCCTTAATAGTTATGGAGGTGAGGCCGTCAGCCAACGAGGGCCTGCGAGGGCCACTGAGGGTCAATGATCCAGGACACCCCTGAATGTTCTCTCACCTCTGAGCTGCTCTGCTTCTCTACGGCACAGTGAGTGTGAGCTGATCAGTGGGGCCCGTTACCTTCTGAAACACAGGCGGGCGTTTTTACTGTTTAGACGTTATTCCACGCGCTGCGCACCGTGACGACCCTCAAGGGGGCGTGAGAGTGCGGAGCTCATAGTGATCAATAATTAATTGTAGATACTGGACTGAGCAGCTTGAGCAAAGTGATTGTTGGAAACTGAGACTGAAGGTTGTCGTGTGTCACAGTTTCTGTAACGAGAGGATGATTTAGGACTCAGGACTGAGCACAGGGAGAGGGTGATTTATACCATAGCGGGACTGTCTATTGTCAGGTCCCTGTGTGATGTATTTGCAGCATGTTTTCAGCTTGAGTGTAGTAGCCTCATCAATACTACCCATGTCAGTTCTGAAAATGTTACAACCTACATCAAGCCTACTGTCAGAGCCCCATTTACAGCCACACCAGGGCACCTGATGAATGAAGTGGATGGCTGTGCTCTACTTATTTGAAGCCTCCGGTCTATTGCTGAATTAATCTGCATTTCTTTTTAATATGCTGTGATGTTAGCTTTACATGAGATGCAGGTCTTTTTTTTAATCATTGCTTATCTGTAATCTTGATTTTTGCATCAAAAAACAATAAAACAAATCTAAATATCTATAAGCCTATCTAACAAGAGTTAAAAGAGACCTTTTCTGCGGAACTGGACAAGAAACATCAACACGACTCAGGATTAAGGATAAGGTTTGATCTGCAAATGGATAAGTGTTTGTAAACACATAAGGGACAACTTTACACGCCAGCAATACGCAGCGGTAATCAGCGGGAAGCGGAGCCGGCTGTCACGCCGTCCTGTGGCTGGGATCACATTACTCTAATAGTCTGAGACGGACGCACAGATAGCTCTATTACTGCGCTCGTACAATTACTGGGCTTTGCTCTGGTTGACAGGGCAGCACGAATAGGCACAAGATTACAGACTTCCACCTGAAATGAGAGACGGAAAGTCGGAGTGAACACAGTAAACATAAGAAACTCTCTTCCTAAACATTTCAGTCAGTCAGTCGTTGACGACGCTTTGAGTGATGAGCACACCTACTGTCATACAAAGCCTAATGAAAAGACTTCATGAGCTCTGGCTATAAGAGAGCAAGAGATCCGGTGCTTGGATCGTGTCCCTTACAGAGGATAAAGTGAGCCTAACAGGCTTGTTAAGTGGGCCTAGAGCCCAACGCAGGACACGGAGGGAATTAAGTGGACTGAATGGATATAACAGCTATGCCGTTAGCCTGTGTGAACGCAGCAGATATGAGTGCTTGTCTTGAAAAACCAGCAACATTTCCTCATCTGGAAAAGCAGGACATGTGTGCACTCTGGATGGGGTAATTACAGTGCCATGGGGAGCATTCAATGATGTTAGAAAGTAAGTGCTTGAGGAACGGGACACCGATCGAAACCAAAGTTGTATCAGTAGCGAGTGGCAGATGTTCAACATGTACATTATAATAAGTTCTATATAATGTGAACTTCTGGGAACAGCATGTTTTACTCCAGTCTGCTCCCACTGATAATAGGGGCAGTAAATTCCTATTTTTCTAAATACATCTCAGAGCCTGCAGGACTGGTTATCTGCCTCCAAGTATTCAGAGCGGTTATCCAGAGCGACCAACCACGCAGCCCTGGAGGGTTGACGGAGAAGTAAAAACTTCCCTTGCCGCTTTAACTGCTGTTGTAATCGCTTCAAAGAGGGGCCTTAAGAACTCTGGAGCCGGTCATCAGCAACTTAAATGTAACATTATGGAGGTAAACGTTAATGGGGAGGGAGAGTCCCTTCGTGATGCTTAATGCACAAAGTAGCCTCACATCTGCAGGACCGCTTCCTCTAACGGCACCAGACGTTGCAGTTTCACTCGTCCAGTGCAATATCTCAACATCACCCGGATAGGATGCCACAACTTTTTTGTACAGACTTTCAAGGCAATGTAACAAAGTGACTTTTCATCTGCTCAATCGTCAGGTCAAAATCATAATGCATCTTTGAGAAATGATTAAATACCCCGAATACTCAGATATACCTTGTATTTAGAGCTGATTGGCAAATGTTGGCATGCTAACTAATAAACATTGAGCTCAAATCCTCACTGTGTGTAGTACACCTTCACAGAGCTGCTGGTCATTTTTAATAACCCACATTTTATTCGGGGTGGAGGTTTACGTCTAGCGTGGCTAGACACCACGGTGGGAGGTTTGTAGCGCGAAGTTGCTTTTCTTATTTAGGATGAGTATTAGGGAATTAAGTCTACTTGTTTTGGGGGGGGGGGGGGGGGGGGTTTTAAACACCAAAACATGATAAGAAAAAGGTTCAAATGTTAAAAGGTGTTCAGTTTTAACATTTTTAATAACAACATATTGAAAGTTTTTATTGTTTTAAAGAAAAAACATAATATCCATTGTCTCAAACCAAAATGAGAATAATAAACTTTATTTTTTTTCCTCACAAAACTTCGCTGAGCCCCCCTCGGACATTTTCTCATTTCCCCTCTTGGGATGAATAATATTTAAGCATGACCCAGGGGTGCAGCTAATCCAAACAGCTTGTGTTAGTGTCTGAATGCCATTTCACGGCACAATGGATCCATGGTGAAAAACGGCCATGCTTTTCGGACTCGCTCAAGCCTTCAACACGCTACAGCTTCCCAGAAACAATGCCAGAGTTTCCTCGGAAGAAAAATGGTTCCTTCAGGGAGAGGAAACGTAGAAGAGCACCAGTCAACACTTTCCCTGGTCTGCTTCTCCGCTCGCCTGCAGAGAAATTCATCAGAGGACACCAAAGGAAGTGGATGGACTGATGAACACGCCCCTCAGGTTAAATTTCCTGCTGTTTTTGCAGGTGTGAATAGCACTAATGACACGGTTATGGCCATGCAGTGCTCGCTGGTAGTTCTGCATGTCGAAACAATGCAGGCTGTGGTGTCACTAATGTCAAATATTCATCTTTCCTTTCCCCTTTCTTGAAGATACTGACAGGCACTGAACTTGAGACATTGCACGGCCAAATGAGATAGCTCAGAGCCGTGTAACATTAGCTTCACACGCTGAGTGAATGACATGAGGGCAGAGGGCAGGAGAGAGAGAGGGGTGAGTCAGTCTGTGGGGAATCCAGGTCATCCATCAGAGGGTTGTTCCCCTCCCCGCTGAACCTCTCTCAGGTCTTTGAGGTTAAGGTCAGTGTCGATGCGATACAATCAAAGAGGATTTTACATTCAATGTAAAAACCTCAAAAGGTATGACGGATTGATATACAGCGATATATGACATGTCCTCACCCTGGCTTTTAAAAAAACAGAAAAAAATCTTGTATAGCGAGCTATCTATAACATTTTCATTGAATTGGCAACTGATGGCATATCTGTCCATGCAACATATAAAGTACACAGTTTATTAAGCACAGATTTGCGGGTCAAATATTCAAAATCAGACTTATAAATGATATATAAACATTGTTTGAAGAACATCGAAAGCAGGTTCTAACTTCAAGTTAAAAATATAGTGATAACTTCAGTTTTTCTAAAGCAGTCCATAAAGAGATATTCTACTGACTATCGTTCCACTTTTCATTTCAAGATACGAAACAATACAATTCAGTTGTAGTAGAGTAACTACATTTATGTATGTACCAGATTTCATAGCAATCCAATCCAATAGTCCCTCAGGGTTCATAAATGTATGTACAAAACCACACGGAAATCAATCCAAAGGTTGCTGAGATACAGTATTTCCTCAGCAGTGGGTGTACTGGTAGTTCTGATAGCTGATAGCCAAACACACACTGCACGCATCACACGCGACCGATAGCGTGATACTAAGTTGCAGCTCTCGTTAAACTGCAGTACTACGAGATATTAATGTTCAGAGACGTGAACACAGTTGTAGATCCGGAGATTTAAGCAAAAGCAAAAAAAGCTCCATGTTTTCACAGATGTGAATCCGACAGTTTGCGTCGCATGAGAGACGTTTTCATTTCTCACACAAGCACAATGCACATCCCGACCCACCGTATGGAGGCTGCGCCGCAGATGAAAGGGGTGAGAGGGCCTTCCCAGACAAGCCTCAAGTGCATCTGGAGAAGTTGACTTTGCAAGCCGGACCGACCTGGCACATAAACAGCACCTGTGGTAATCCACTGGCCCGTGTCCAACAAGCAACATGAGAAGGTCTTTAACCATGCCCAGCCAGGTACGTAGTGAGGCTTTAGCTTCAGAGCCCAGGGAATGTAGGAATCAGACAATTATGGTTATTACATGCTCATTACCGCTATATGAATGATCGTGTGCTCCCTAGACATGTTCTGACTGTCTTTTTTGCAATTTAAAAAGCCACACAGCCCAATAAAGAATGCGTTAACTCAACATGCAAACAGATGGGGGGGGGGGGGGGGGGGGGGGGGGCGGGCAGGGCGACCTGTAAATTTGTATTTTACATGAGATGAGGAAAGCAGAGCATGGGGCCTGTGGACGACCAAGGGAGTTGGTGAGTCAGGTAATGAGCCTGCTGGAGCTCTGAAGGAGGAACTCGCCTCGACTGGAGGGGAAATCCAGGGAGCAAAACGCGGCGTGTTTTGGACAAAAGACAAACCACCAGATGCCTTCACCCACCAAGTGATGTCAGGGGAGGATGGGGAGGGGGGAAATATTTTCCGACAAAAAAAAAAAAGAGGCCACTTCACAGGAATATCCACAGGACACGTCAATAGCTTCAAACACCCTCGACGGAATGAAATTAATTCTTAATTTAAAGCTCCCATCGAGTTGATTTATTTTTTAACCACAGCGGAAAAACAGATCAGCGTTTCCAAATCGCATCACTGATACTGTATCTACTCTGCTTTACATGTTTATATATATAATGTGTTTTCGTAGTCACAAATTTAAACAGGAACCAGGACTCTGTGTGTGGGAACAGCACCATAACACTGGCAGAGCACGGCTGTCATCTCTAAGCAACCAGCACAACATCTCCACTGCACTGTGTCCGTCTCCATGTGGCAAACACGCCACGTAATAGACCCGTTCTGTCAAATACTAATAACACCGGGGACGCAGCGGTGAAAACCTTGCATCTCCAACATGTCCAGTTTTCATGGAGTAGAACTTTCTCACCACTACTTTGTTACAGCCGCATGGCTCGGTCCGACACTTTGACCCCGATGGAAATATTTAAGAACCACTGGATGGATTGTTATCGAGCACTTAACCAGCAACGTTTTCACTTTTCCCGCAAAATGTTCCAACATCACCGAGAGGCATCGCTTGTCCGCTGACCTTTCCTCTAGCGCCACCATGAGGTTGATAGTGGCTTTGAGCTAAATGTCTTGACAACTATTGGATGGATGGCCATAAAGATGTGATGCTCACATTCATGATCCCTTCAGGATTCATTCTAAATCCTTTGGTGATCTTCCCCCTCTTCATCACAAGGTACATTCTTTAATTATAAAATTAAACCGCAATCAGACTCAGCTGTACTGAGACTTCACTGGTGGCAAGGAATCCCCTGCCACCAGTGCCGACTCATACCAGTATCGATAAGTGGGCAATTCCTTCGACGACCTGTGGGCGGGCTCGACACAGCTGAATTAGTGGCTACTTAAGCAGTGTGACAACAACAACAAGCTCTCCAGTGCATCTGAGCTGTGAGTCCACTGACTTCTGGGACTTCCTGTATCTTGCTGAGTATATTCTTTAAGGTTTCTCTGCTATATTACAACTGCATCTGCTGTATTTAGGTATACTAGAATGCTAGTCTGTACTGTCCTTCTAATTTGAGCTGCGATTTCTTGCTTTTTTACACAAGTGACTGAAAAGTCAACAAAACCAGCTAGGATTTAAGTATTTGCTCTGTAATCCAAATCTACTAGGGACTAAACTATATTCTACCTTGAGGTAAACAGATCTTAACACATTTCTCACACATGCATCAAAATACCTACTCTCTTATTTATCCAACCCGCTCCACACAGACCCAGCGCCTCGTCACAGGGGGCCTCTGGAACTGCCAGTCAGCTAACCGCAAGGCGGACTTCATCTCTGGCTTCGCTATCAAGCAATCACTGGGCTTCCTGGCTCTCACTAAGACTTGGATCACACCAGACAACACATCAACCCCTGCTGCTCTCTCCTCTGCCTTCTCCTTCAGCCACACACCCCTGGTCGGGGTGGTGGCACAGGTCTACTCATCTCACCTAAATGGAGTTTTTCTCTCTACCCGCTTCCATTATTTACCCCACTGTCTTTTAAATTTCCATTGTTGTTCTCTACCGTCCTCCTGGCTCCTTTGGGAGACTTCTTGGAAGAACTAGACGTCCTCCTATCAAACTTCCCAGAAAACGGCCCCCCGCTCATCCTTCTGGGTGACTTTAACATCCAGACAGAGAAGTCATCGGACCTGCTACTCTTACTATCTTTCTTTGCTCTCTCGCTCAGTCCATCCCCTCCTTCTCACAAAGCTGGCAACCACCTTGACTATATTTTCACCAGAAACTGCTCTACATCTAACCTCACTGTAACTCCACTTCATGTCTCTGACCACTTCTTCATCTCTTACTCTCTCCCACTATTTGGAACTGACAACCCTCCCACAACGGACTCTGCACCTGTCCGTCGCAACAGCCGCACCCTCTCACCCTCCTCTCACCCTCCTTATCCTTCTAGACCTTTCCGCTGCCTTTGACACAGTGAACCACCAGATCCTTATTTCCTCCCTCCAGGACCTGGGTATCTCAGGCACTGCACTCTCACTCTTCTCATCTTACCTCACTTACCGGGTAACCTGGAGAGGATCTGTGTCTGAGCCTTGTCCTCTGACTACTGGGGTCCCTCAGGGCTCAGTCCTTGGTCCTCTCCTCTCTGTACACCAACTCTCTTAGCTCTGTCATTCGCTCGCATGGCTTCACCTACCACAGTTATGCTGACGACACCGACAAATCTCTGCCTGTCTGACTGACATCTCTCAGTGGATGTCTGGACACCACCTGAAAATTAACCCTGACAAGACTGAACTTCTCCTCCTTCCAGGAAAAGGCTCTCCCACCCACGACCTAACTATTAACTTCAACAACTCAGTGTTGGCTCCGACTCCGACTGCCAGGAACTTCGGTGTGACACTCGACAGTCAACTCTCCCTGACTGCCAACATTACCGCAATAACACACTCCTGTAGGTACATGCTGTACAACATCAGGAGAATACGACCCCTTCTCACTCAGAAGGCGGCACATGTTCTGGTCCAGGCTCTGGTCATCTCACGGCTGGACTATTGCAACTCCCTCTTGGCAGGTCTACCTGCTAATGCCATTCAGCCTCTACAGCTCATCCAGAATGCAGCTGCTCGACTGGTCTTCAACCTCCTGAAATTTACCCACACTACTCCGCTCCTCTGCGACCTTCACTGGTTACTGGTGGCCGCCCGCATCCGCTTCAAAACATTGGTACTTGCGTACCGTGCTGCGAACAGATCGGGTCCGGTCTACATCCAGGACATGGTCAAACCGTACACCCCACCTCGTTCACTTCGCTCGGCTTCTGCCAATCGGCTTGTAGCTCCGTCACTACGAGCTAAACACTCAACAAAATCACGACCGTTTTTGTTTGCTGTGCTGGCTCCTCATTGGTGGAATGAGCTCCCCATTGACATCAGGACAGCAGAAAGTCTCTACACCTTCCGTCGCAAACTAAAAACACATATTCTTCGACTATACATTGTATAGGGAAGGTAGCGCCGCAGTAGCACTTTGGTAGCACTTAAATGGCTCTTACTGATAGCACTTAGTAGTTTAACTTTATTGAAGAAATTGTACTTGCTTGATTCTTGTTGTTCTGAGTTTGGACTCATGGTTTAATGCACTTATTGCTTTGGATAAAAGCGTCAGTGAAATGACATGTAATGTTGTGTTTTGTGCTAATTAGCAAATATTAGCATGCTAAAATAAGACGGTGAACATAGTGAACATCACACCTGCTAAACAGTAGCATGCCACCATTCCTTGTTGTCGTATGTATTTAAGATTTGATCTCAGCAGGGTGTCGTTGGTGATTTACAGTTCAACAAATATTTTAAAAAGATTTTTAAAAAAAAGAGTATTCCGTGTGACTGACTGAGACCTCCTGATCTCAAAGGTCGACACTGCCCTCGTAACCAGTGCCCTGTCTTGTTCAGGTCATCGTTACCCTCCAGCCAACAGTGGACGGGGTGAGAAAGCACCGCACTTATATTGACAAAGTCATTTAAGTGCTTGTAATAAAACTCTTGTAAAAATCTTTACAAGACTCGCTCAGCGCCGTCGAATGGTATGAATCCTGACCCCGAGAGTCAAGTTCAGTACTCTTTAGGTCTCCAATAAACCAAAGAGTGGCTGAGAGGTCATACCAGTTGAGGGTGGGATAAACCACAGCCTAATAGGTGACAGAGAAACATGGCGCTACAAAAAACCCCAATCCTTTTTTTTTTTTTGTCACACATAATTAAAACAGTGAAGATATCTGCCTTCAACAACGTGAGAACTCTGGCAATCAGAAAATGTAACAGTCCAACTTGCAATGTAGGAAGCGAGGGCTGCCGTTGTCATGAATGCTGTAAAGTGCACCTTCTCAAATACAGCATGTCCTCAGACTGACCCGTTTTGCATTCTAGACTGATGAAAACTCCTGGAGCATGGATATGGCAACCGCAATCAAATATCCTGACAGGCGTATGTCTGTGTGTGCGGGCGCCAGCGGCACAGATACTGGTGATTCCCTCGTCATGTCTGTCAGCAGCACAGACCACAGCAGATTACCTCACTCTCACCTCATCAGGAGAGATGAGAACGCCGCCGGCTCACGAGAACCAGGTTAGCCTCGCTTAAAGGGCCAGCGTCTAGCATTTAGGGGGATCTATTGGGAGAAATGGAACACCTTTGGTGTATTGTTGTGTTTTATAGACGATTATATCTACAAAAAGAGCGGGTTCTCTTCATAGAGCCGTACGCCATGTTTCTACAGTAGCTGGAACAGACACACCAAACACTGGCTCTTAGGAGGGCCATTCATGATTTCACGTTGGCCAACGTTCTCCCACACGTTTGGCACACGACAAAAGACGTGACCAAAAGCGAGTTATCGAAGTAGGAATCTGTCTGAGAAGCACTGCCATTCATTCATAAATTAGAAACTAAATATATGACAACATATAAACAAGACAATATAAATGGATCAACCAGAATAGAAGTTGTGACTGTAATCTGATTCACTGCACAATGTTTCTGAATCAAGTCCCAATCGCTCATTATAGGTGACGGTGTATTGTTGCAAAGACACAATAGGTTTTCAAATCATTCCAATGTGAGCACAGTGCATTATTGGTTATATTAAGTCTGATCTCACGAAACTCCTCCATGTTGGCTCCACACACAATGACTGGCATCCTGTCCCTTTCTCCACTCTGTGAGTGTGTGTGTGTGTGTGTGTGTGTGTGTGTGTGTGTGTGTGTGTGTGTGTGTGTGTGTGTGTGTAAAAGGGTTGAATACTGCATGCATGTAAATTAAGCTGGTAAAAAGTGTGACAGGAATGTAGCTGGCTGAGCCTTTATCTGAAACATGTCAGTCTGCACACGTACAATCTCATGTCTCTTGAGAATGCACCGCCGACTGAAATAAGTACAATCAGTCGCCTTGTGTCTATCCATTGTTCATTGTTCACAGGTTGTCAGCCTGTGCATGCCGCTGCAATGTACTTTTACTGTACAGTTCATACCATTGTGCCATTACATGAGGTCATGGCCAAGATGAAAGAAACATTTTCTAATTATATAAATAGGATAATAACTTAGTAATATTTAATGCTAGAAGATGTGACCGTGGTGGGACAGGCAGTTTCTTTAAATATTGTACCTGGCATGAAAGTAATGCAGAACAGTGTCCATAGTAATGGCATATAAAGTCATCTTTGTCACATAAAGTATTAACGTTTTTAAAAGTTTCTGAAAGCTGATTTCTACTGAAAACATTCTTATTGCTCTTGCATATTTCTTCACTTGTTTTGAGAGAATTATGTCAGGAAGAGACGGCAACCTCTGGGTCTGAAAGGTTAAGCCAATGCAAAAGTGCCTTAAACCTGCATTCTTTCTAATGGTCTCGCAAAGGGCGACTCCTCCGGGAGCGAAAATCAAATGAGTATAGAAGTCTATGAGAAAATGACTCTCGATTTATTCCCTCAGTAAACATTGTATACATGAGTTTATGGTCTCAATCTCTAGTTTAAAGGCTTCTCCAATACAGCATGATGTTTATTTAGTAAATTATGGTCCCATTTGGGAGTCAAATAGACCATAAAGCAGGCCCCAATTACCACCTTAATCCTTACAGAACAGTGTCCAACAAACCTACACACTGGTAACCTCTTTCATACACAGAGCACACACACACACACACACACACACACACACACACACACACACACACACACACACACACACACACACACACACACACACACACACACACACACACACACACACACACACACACACACACACACACACACACACACACACACACACACACACACACACACACACACACACACACACACACACACACACACACACACACACACACACACACACACACACACACACACACACACACACACACACACACACACACACACAAAGCTGGTTAATGATTGGAGTGGCACGGTGCCATGCAGGCGGTGAATAAAGAAAGCGAGTCCCCAGAAACAAACCCTCCAGGCTGACGAAACCTTGAGCGGGCAAGATGACGCACGGGACTGAGCCGAGCCTTCATAACAAATCCATCACATTAGAGTAAACAAAAGCGTAAACAGACGGCGGCTGATAGGAGTTCAAAAGGTGAGGGCATGGTTCCCCCGCTGGAGAGTGACGAAAAAAAAAGAAGAAGAAAGAAAACAAAGCTAATTTTGAGTCTTTTCCCTCTGGCTGTCCCATGTAAGCTCTGCTCGAGTTCTATTAGTCATAACAGAGTTGTCACCTCAGGTCCGTCATCAGTCACGTTCAGCCAAACCAATAAAGATAAGCATCTGCACATGCTCGTCATAATGCAGGACGTTTATGAACGTGTCAAGGGCTATTCTTTTCAACCTGGCGCACTGTTCATTCAACCAAAAGACCTGTTCCTTTCCCCGAGCAGGTTTGGTTCATTCTCTATGAGAAGGGCTCTCCAACATTACGAATGCAGAGAAAATAATCATGCAAATAATAGTTCCGTTTAACTTTTTAAGCTTTTCCACATACATTAACATTTATTTGCTATCTTTTTAGTCAATAAACCCAATGTCTGCATAACCAAATCCTGATAAATGGTTGCGTACTGAACTGTGTTCCTGTCTCCAAAATTTAAAACCCACATAAAAAGAGCCACACGCGGATGCACTTGGTGACGTATTTTTGTCATCACATTGAAATGCCAGGTGTAGTTTATTCTAAAACAACATTGCGAATTTCGATAACAGCGACAGTCAGACCTAGGACCTATAAAGCTCAAACCGGTTACGCTCAGCTAACAACAGAAAAGAGAGATAGACAAGAAAAGATGTATATGTGACCAAAGAGGTGCATTCTTGGCATATATTGACGACGCTGATGTCACACAGAGGTCAACAGAATGCAGACGGTCAGCCGAACAGGAGGTCTGTTCTCTTACAGGGATTCTTTTATGTGGCAAAAGAAAAAAAGCTCCTCAATTACGAGGTAATACAGGAGATCGTGTGGCAAGGACAGGAATTAAGTGTGCGTGTGCGGTATGTGTGTCTCACTGGTATGAAACAACATTGCATCACCTGGCATCTATTTTGCGGAACACAAGCGTATTAAGGCAGTTACACATGTCACAGCTGCAGCAGTAAAACTGGCCTCCCGGCGCCCACCTTGACTTTTTCTTCTTGTTTTTTTAGGAGGAATAACAATAATATGATAGTTTAAACGTTTCCCATGGGGCAAATGGTTGCCAAATAAAGTCATGCCCCTGCTATTAGAAAAACAATGTGCACCAGATTGAGGTCTGCACTCCTGCCAGGGTCCGAGACATGCACTCGACGCCAGAGTCCTGCCAAGTGCCGTTCCTGAAAACCTCTGCTCCATGAACCATTGTTCAGAGCCAGCAACAGAGCCCGGTTTCCACTTTGATAAGACAAGCAGCACAACCGTGACAAAACACGCCGTGAGAGACAAAAACAAGAACACAACGTCGAAACAAAAAGGTACCTCTGTCAAAACCCATCAATACGATACCAGTAGGTGAGAAACCGGACAGAATTTGAGTTTAAAACGTGATCGGCCGAAGGCGAAGAGCTTACAGTGTCAAAGACCTCTATAAACTGGGTTGCAGGTATTGAAGTTAGCATGCTAACCAGTTATCCCCGAACCCGTCCTGTCTTGTTTGAAACATGGGGAAATGTTTCAAATCAACTCACCTGTGACACCAGGTGCACATCGCCCCCATTAGCACTCCATTAACACCAGGGGGCAGGTGTTTAACATGTGCGAGCTACAACAAAAAGAGGGAGAACGGACACAATAAAGTGCTTCAACACTTGAGTCGAGCGGAACCGCTAACAGCGAGGCTCGGGACAAAACATCATTAAGTGTGCGCGCTTGTGTCCGACAGGCTGCAATGTGTCCGCTGGCCAATGGGAGACAAATTGAGAAAAGACAGAACAAAGTGGTCACTGAGGTATGGCAGGTAAATGTTTTTTTTTAATTCTTGGGAGGAGAAAAAAAAATCTTTAACGCCAAACATGTGAGGAACGCGGCACTATCAACCCAGTCCATCTGCCATCTGGTTTCCGTTGGCTCGAGAGGAGATTATAGACGATGAAGGCGGTTCTGATCCAACATGTGGTTTGCCCCTAGCCCTCTCCACCCGCTTCTCTATTCACACAACACTCACCACAAGCTGTGGGCCGGAGCAGGCCATGCCGATGACCCAGTCTGTGTGTGTTGCAGGGCATGCTACACCACACACGCCAAGGCATGTGGGCCTCCGCCTGGTTAAAGCTGGCTAATGGGCCCCAGATCAGGGCTCACCAAGCACTAAGGCCCGAGATCACGTTTCATTGGAGGCAGATGCTTGCTTGTGGATCTGGCATTATATTGGCAATGACATCATGAGCTCAGCCTGCTGGAAGAGCATGAGAGTGGCAGTGAGAGAGTGGCCGGTACCGTGATTCTGATCTGGTTTGAGAGTTTTTGGTGATGTGGCACAAGTGCTGCAATGTGTACCAAATTAATTTAAATGCTGACCATGCCCTATGTGGGGGCAGTTAGAAAACATTAAAAAAAACAATAGTGTGCTTGTCAGTCGTTTTTAATACACTTTTCAGCGTTATATTTTAATTTGATTGTGACCTTTGTACATAAAGTAACACTTTCTTGACCAAATGCTTGAAGTTTAGGTAATGCGTGAATGCAAAAAAAGAAACCGACAACTTTAAAATTCAAACCTCTAGGAGTTGCAATGTTCACTTTACAATACAAAGTTACCTAAAAAAGATATTTAGGCTAATTTTTAGACCTTAACCAGTGGCAGAGCTATACACATTAACTTTGTCCTGAGGGTGAAAAGGTCACGGGGTCATTAACATTTCAAAGGTCCATCATCTCGGGAGCACAAATGTACAAACCACATGTAGTTAATGTGCACATTAGATGACATATTGTGTGAAACATTTTTGGACCAATGTCAATAATGAAACGATCCAATAAAACATCAGGATTCTTCATCTTGAGACCACACGTTTCAATGCAAAACCAGTCCATGTAATTAACTAAATGACCTAAATGTTTGAGAATTTTTTAATCAGAAGGCGGAAGACAAGTTCTTTATTAGGGCTTACTTTGACCAACCAGCTTTCTAAAACCTTGAACCTTTTACCTTTTTTAGAAAAATGGGAAACAAACATCAAATTCCATGGCAATCTGGCTGGTTGCTTTGGAGATTTCTTCTGTGGGGTTTCAAAGTGCCGGACAGACATCTTTAGATCTTTTTAGATAGCGGTGCTAACATGTTTTTGAAGTTAGTTCATTTAAAGCATAGTCTGAAATGAAGCCTTCCCAAAGTGTGCACATGAAACACAGTTTAGAGCCTTTCACTGCAGGAGTTTGACGAACACTCACAATGAAGGTCGAGAAGGTTAGTCAGTAATTCCCACTTCTGACGACGGTGTTCGCGCTGAGGTAGCACTAAGGTGAGTGGATGGGTGATGTTGAGGCATTGAGACAGTCAGACACACCTCCTTCAAACATCACAGACCTCCTCCCAACAGCTGTTCAGCGTACTCCGCTCTAGGGACACCCATCTCGTGGGCTCAGAGGTTCCAGTAAGCCATTCCTGACATATGGGAGTGACACGTCACAACTGGATGTGGCTGACATCGTGCATGGATGGATCGGGGAATAAATCATGACTTTCATGAAGCATTACTTTAAAGTTACTGTAAGGGAATTTGAACTTGTTAAGAAACAATCTCAATTTAATACTGATGACTCTAAAGTATATGACCCTCATAAGTAAATGAGACCATCAGTGAGAAGGTTGACTATTTCTTTATCACGCTTTTCAATGCTTGTCAGACCCGTGTGGAGCAATGAAGGCGCTGTACAGTTACACAAGCTAATATTTTAAACAAACATAAATGCCATATTTCAATCACGTTTACGACCGTTTGAGGTTTGACCGGCGCTCCCTTCCTCTGAAATGGTTAAATGGCAAACAATTGGAGAATCCACACTGTTGCACCCAATTGATGTTTTTGAGGAATTTGGCTCACATTTGCATTCAATGTGGATGCAAGCTTGGCGACTGTCTGCAAGATGTTGAACCTCATGTCAGATGGGATTAAAAGGTCTATGCAGAGTTATCTGTTCCTCACCAGGCTGACTGGTGCAGACAAAGACGGAGCTTTCAAAGTCCAATCAGAGCTTGATTGACAATAATGACAGTAGAACAGATACATGCGAGTTCATAAACCTGAGTGAGAAGGAGGACTTTGTGTTCACAATATCCGACTCATTGCAGTCCTAAAGGTTTCAGATATGAACGTGAGTGACTTGCACTTCCGATCACAGTGGAGGCTACTCGGTAGGTTGTACTTTTCCCTCGAACTGCTGCTTTTTGAGTTCATCCTTCCTAACCTAGGCTACCTGAAAGGTGCTCCACACAACTGCTGAACAAACGCTTTTTACACTTTACTCTAAATTGGTGCTTTTACCCCGAGGGCTTCACAATTTCGCCTCTCGCTCACCGAGAGCTGGGCGATGGCTCTAATCGATTTTCAGCGCGCTGCCGCGCAGCAGCCAGCCTCGGCGTCTGGAGCACTTTGGGGTTCAGAGTCTGACCAAAGGACAGCTTGACGGCACCAATTTGCTCTAAACATTCGAAAATTGTTTTGAGCAAAAATTGTATTGGCACAAATCACAAATTCCACCAAATGAGCTCGGTGACAACTGGAACGGGGGGCGAGAACCATGTGTGAAGGGAACTCTCAGCCACAACAGCTGGCTGGTGCATCAGGTCAGATGTTATCAGCTGGAGTTCATTACACTATTTGCTCAGTGCAGTTTGTTTGGAGACCACGCTTGGAGATCATCACCAGCGGTGTTACGTAACCGTCGGCCCATCCAGTGAAAATTGACACCAGGCTTTCGCACTCTTCATCTACAGTAAGACTCTGAACACATTCACCATGCCGGGTTCCAACCGACACTCTCTGACATCTGTCTGGGTCTCCGCTGTGGCTCCGGCATGGAGATGATAGCGATCAAACGCAAACTGGAAGATAAAGTATGTGTGGTGCAGACTTGACACACTCGCCCGGCGCAGCTCCAATCTGGAGATCAACAGGTCATGGATTGAACAACTCCGATCCAGCTGTCACTGCATCAAAAGCCCACCAATAAAACAAAGTAGGTCCAGATATCGAAAAGAAACAGACGAGACAGACAACAGCGCCGCAAACGATGTGATTAACTAAGTCTGCTTGGCAGCGAGGAAGCATTCCATGTGATTTAATAACTGCGGATGAGTTTTTGTTGACCTCAGTCTCCACATGTGCTTTCTGCCCGAATGATGAAGACCTTTGGTGTGCATGATGTATTCGGCGAGTCCAAAACATGGCTTTTGGACAACGTTCCAAGGAAACGTGTCCATCAAAGTGTGCGTGTTCCCGCTGTGGACCTTTTTTTCGGGAGATAAAAATATCTCAACTCAAACTGATGGGTTTGGCCACTTGTGGTGCAGACTGAGAGGCGAGACAGCATCAATAGTGTACATTTATGACTGTTTATGGCCATTGAATCAGTTAGTGGGAACAGCGCATGAGCTTTCAGGGAGCTTTTAGGGCTTTACATTTATTCGCAGACTTGTTAATGTTAAATTAATACCTACAGGCTGGTAATATCAATAACAAGTGTACTCTCGTTTTTTTCTTTCACTTATTTTATTTAAGAAGCTGTGATCGGCCTGCCAGTGAAACTAAAGTCTTATTGTTTCATCGTGGTCTGACTTTGGTCTCCACGGCCTTCCAAACTAAGTTGTTCACTCGGTCCACACAGTGGGGGGTTAGGTTCACTCTCACGTCACAGAGAGATGAAAAGAAAAACAGTTACAGCATCAAAGTTGGACTGAGGGAAGCATGTCGGGGATCTGAGTATCTGAGACGAAGATGGAAGATTTCCATCTGTAAAAAAAAATGCACTGAGCAAATAGTGTAATGAACTCCAGCTGATAACATCTGACCTGATGCACCAGCCAGCTGTTGTGGCTGAGAGTTCCCTTCACACATGATGTGTAGCTATTGATATGATATTAGTGCATCAGTCTCAGTCTACACAGGACGAGAAGCAGGCTGCAATGGGCAGAATGGACCAGTGTGTGGGCTCCATGGGGGGGCACAGAGCATATTGCACACAGCGTTACATTTTGACATACATGTAGTATATTTCCCAAGAGGAGGAAACCGTCAAACGGCTCCTGTCTAAGTCCCCGTGTGCACACAGCTGCCGTGGAGCTCCACAGGTGGAACGCCACCCTTACCTGTCTGAAGGGTCCCGGAGCCGGACTCGGCTCCAACATCCACCGGCGCAGCGTCGGGCGCGGCGCAGCGCGTCGCTGAGAGCCCGAGGAGGCACAGCGTCCATTTGAACCAGCAGCAGAACATCTTCCACAGGGGTCGCTCTTTTTTTTTTTAAACCACCTTTTGCAATTAAGACTTAACGACGTGCACGTTGGGCGAGCCCGAACACGCTCTGTGACGCTCGAGCTCTAATGAAGCGCGAGTCGCAAAGAGAGGAACATTGTGGCTTGAACTTGGGAGTGCGACGCAGGGAGTGACTTGTCATCCTCTTCACCTCTCCTCCTCCTCCTCTTCCTCCTCCTCCTCCTCTTCAGCAGCCTCTCTCCTCCGGACCCGCAGCTGCATCGCATCACAACTCCAGAGGCCCCGCCCTTCTCCTGTGATGCGGGACCAATTAAAATCCTGCAGGGCCTCCGCCCCGTTTAGACCGGGACTGTGGTCGCGTTAAGCCTCGAGAGACTGGTCAGTGTGGTGGTGGTGGTTGTTGTTGTTGTTGTTGTTGTTGTTGTCTACAGGAGACATGTGGACCTCCCTTCACTGCAGCACGAGAGCTAAAGGACCAATGAGCTGAGAGAAAGCTGCGGGGAGGGGAGCTTTACAGAGTTGGGTTATTATTCCCTTCTTCTCACAAGTATATGGCTCACGTTTTAACATTACATCATTATTTTAATTTGATATCATCAGGGTTATTATCTCAAGATGTGATCTTTTCTTTTATTTATTAAGTCAATTGTTGGTCTTTCAGTTGAAGGTCAAAGGCCTCTGCTGCATCATTCGTGTTCCAGAAGAGCAGAAATAAGCAGCTAAATGCTAAATGTATTTACACTAAACAGCATCATTTTAAACCATAAGCTGTTCCTGATTTCATCTGGATCCGCTCTGTTGATTTAAATATAACAATTCATTACGATCCATTGAGTCACTTATTGCATCTTTACCTCGTTTTTCAATGTAAAAACATCCAGCTATTCAACACAATAACTTATCTGGCACCACTCAAGTTTAAATGTAAAGCGTTGTGTTTTAGTTCTATATATATACTTTATTCATATTCAATAAAATGCTCTCAAAACACAACCCTGGTCACAAAACAATCTTCCGAGATCTACATGTTGCACTTTCATAATCATACCTCTTTATTCAAGGACTTATATTCATATAAAATCTATGGGTACAGTTGAAATGACTGCGGGAGACATGTCAAGTAACAGGTCAGGCAGCAAAGGACTCGGCCACATGAACCTCTCTTCTGAGAAAGAGTTTCCACTTTGGCTCTGTGATCAAATGTTATTCAAGCTCTTTCTTCTTCTTATTTTCTTTTCTTGTCTTCACGTGAAAAAGATACATTTTGTGTTTAGATAATCAGAAAAATACAACCAGGAAACGAATTGTACAAATCATGGACCGAATGAAGTCAAACAATGCCTCTTTTTTTTCTTCTTCTTTTTTTTCAGCACTTGCACATTTCCATTTCAGAACATGCAAACAGGACATGTCCAGAGGGGGCGGGAGTAAAACTGTAAGAGGAATGCTTGGCAACCTGTTCATGTAGGGCTCGCTGGAGGCAGTGAAATGTTGGATATTTTTTGAAAAATCTACCTGCTCCAATGTGGCGACTTACGGCAACGTTCAGAGAGCAATCTACAAAGAACAGAGCCACGCCTAGTTAGACCGTCCTGCTTTCAAGTCTACAATCTCTCCTTTAAGGTGATCCATTTCAATCGATTGCACACATATGAGACAACAGGAAGTAAGAAATGAAAACACAAGGAAATGATCTGACTTCGATCAAATTATATTTGCAAATAATTTACAGGTCCATAAACTTGCTGAGAGTCAATACAAAGAGCACCGAGATTTAGACAGCGAGGCTTGAGTCCACATCTCTGACAAGGTGATACATAATCCCTCTATGTATGTGCACCATTTGTTTTAATCAACAAGATCCCTGACTCGCATTCAAATTCCCTCTCACAATTATGACAAATTCTTAAAAAAAAATATTTGCACCAATTACCTAATTTCATTTGAATCTGAAGGTTTTCTATTGAACAACTGCGTTCAAATGTATAATGTTTTAAAGGTCAAGCTTACTGATATTTTATATTTGTATGTTATTTTCAATAAAAAACAAAAACAAGAACGACTTTACTTACAAGTTGTGTGTGTGTGTGTGTGTGTGTGTGTGTGTGTGTGTGTGTGTGCGCACGTGTCTGTGGGTGCATGTGCACGTGTGTGTGTGTCCAAAGCCTGCCATGAAGGGGCTTGGAGTGGCATGTTCCTTACTCTGAACACACCCCGTAGTTTATTTGGATCCATCCCACATACACTGTCCTCCTTCCCAAAAATAAAGACTGGAGCATCTGATTCCACGGCTGAAAATAGTCCCCAACAAATGCACCGTTTACCTGTATGAATGTTTGCCAAAAACCAGGCCGATTTGGGAAATAACTGAGAATAATTTAAACTTTAAATTTGTTTTTTGAAGTTGTTCGTCGTCAGTAGGAACCGGAGTAGGGACACGTGTCTCCATCACCATGAATATGGGCCGCTGTAGCGTATTTCAATCAATGCACATTATATAGACACTAGAGCACCAAATGAGTATCGATCCACAGGTGAAAATAGTACCTGACAAATCGATATATATTTATGCGTTTACCAGAGACAGTGCACATTAATCAACAATTCAGTGTACCTCTCTATGTGCAAGAGTAGCAAGTGAGCTAATTTCCATCTGTAGTCCCATGACAGGTTATTACAATATTATCACAACTTACTCCTGCTTAAGTAACATTTGCTAAAAAAAAAAGAAAAACTACAGTTCTCCGTTGTGGGAAATTACTGACATCTTCTTGGAGGTAAGATTCCTTTTTATTTTGAAAGATCTCTGTTTCCATTAGGAACCAATGGGCCTGGGGCTGACTGCCACAAGCATATATTGAATGACAGATTCACACATTGTTGGCGTTGGTCTTTTCATGGGATTTGTTGAAAACCACACAATCATAACATATTACGAGGCTTTTTCTATCAGTAGATATGTCATACCCAGTGGGGAGGGGGAAAGAGTATTTCCAATAAACCTAAGCCAAATATAGCCTCGGGCCCGAAACTGCTGGTCCTTGAGGCTCATGTAGAGGTCTACACGTACCACGTCATAGTTAGTTCAGCCTTTTGTTATTGACAGAAAACCTCACACTCAAAACACTTTGTAAATCCCATTTATCTGGCTTTCCAAGCAAATTAAAAAAGAAAACACCCACAAAACATTTTCAAACATAACTTGAACCAAGTCTGGAAAGAGAACACAGTTGTATGTTTTGGGCGGTTTCCATCTGGGTTCGGCGTCATGCAGTCAACCTCGCCAGCTTCAAAGATCCCCTGTGAATCACATATATCCGCTCGGATAACATTTGTGCCTCAGTGTGTGTGTGTGTGTGTGTGTGTGTGTGTTGTCAGTCACCTGTACATCATAAGATACATTTACAATTTACAACTCTTCATACATAAATGTAAAATTTGGTCGCAGTCGCACTAAAGCCTGAACCGGGAGATTCCAGAGGGTAAAGCTACAGGGCAGATGAAGTGTCGTCTTGTTGCATAGCCCTATTTCAAGTCAACAGTCTGCGGCAACAACACAACTCTTTATTGTACCTGTGAACACACAAACAGGTCACCTCTCCCACAAACCCTCACACAATACTGCTCTCAGAGGAAAGAGTTCAGAAGAAAGGGTACCCAAATATGGCAGAGATGAGATATACACTGTATGCTTGAGGAGGCAGAATCTTTGTGTTAGTAAAAAATAAAATCAAAATGGCACTTTTCTGCATTCAGAGACCATTTCTACCAACTGGCTGGCAGTATATTTGAAAGAGAAAGGCAAATGCTTACCACACACCCTTAAGCAAAAGTACAGATACAATTTTTTTTCGACAAGTTCAAGACCCCGGCATGCACTACATTGCTTACTTTGGATCTGTAATTCTGACACACCTACGACAAGATTCAGTACAAAAAAGTGTTCGTTTTTTTTTTTTTGCATTCTGTCCATTATACCAGATTCAAACTTTGTTCTCCACACTTTTTCTCAGCCGTGTAAATACATACATCCTCTACTGTATATTCAAGTCCATCTGACCAGGCTGCATCTTAATACATCTTGGAAAAAGAGGCACTTAGTATTCAGACACATAATGTCAAGAGGGAGTTATCTCATCCCCATGTGCACTCCAAAAATGTACATGTGGTACAATTTACAAAAGAAAGTGATTATGAGAACTGGCCTCTAGTTCCCTTCTAACACCTCCTTTTGTTTTATTTCTGTCACATTACTCACTGCGTCCCTTAGTTGTCATGGTGGAAGTTTAAGACGAACTTAAAATAGTTCCTAATAATCTGCTGTGGTCAGAATTTGAGGATTACCCCGAAGTAAAAGCCGATGGAGAAACGATGATTTTGAGAAAGCAAAAACATGACCAAGTTGAAGCTCTTCTCTCACCCAAACAAAATGAAACATACAAAAATAAAAACAGCGCCCTGAGCAGCCGTATTACCACCAGGACCGGGGCATTCAGATCCGTCTGAAACACACTTCATAGTTCCACTCAAAGAATGAGGAGGTTTTGTTTTTTATCTTCTTCCTTCACTGATTTTACTGGCCAAGGCAAAAATACTCGAGGGTCTTCACAGGTGCTATGATTTCAGTGCAAGTAAAAGGGGTAGAAAGAGTCATCAGTGTATTGTTTTCCTTCAAAGTTTGTTGTATAAAAAAGTAACACTACAAAGCTGGAATGATTTCGGATCCCCGTTTACAGCTCTTTCCACTGGCTTTTTCCTCAATGTCTTCCCTTCTGCTGCCATCGGCTCCTTGGACCGGACATGAGGGCCGTACAACACTCGACGAGCTGCCCGTCCTCAATCAGCACCAGTCCTCTTCCTCCCGCTCCCTGAGACTTCCTGTTCCTCGGCTCCCAGGCCCGGACGCAGAGTTGACCCCGAGGGTGAAGTGGTACCCGTTGGGAACCGCCCCCGCCCTCCCCTGCGCGCCGGCCGCTGTGACGGGCGCAGCGGCCGTCTCATGTGAAGTTGAGGCGGCTGTGGTGGAGGTGGCGGTTCTGGCGGAGCGCCCCCCTCCGTGGCTGCTCACAGTGTCCTGGAAGTCCTCGACGAGGAGGGCCTGTCGAGAGGCGACCTGCGACTGGCGGTTTAAATTAGGGTCCGAACCGATGCGTGTGACCGGTATCGGGGACTCGTCGTGGCCCCAGTGTAAGCGCTCGTGCTCTGAAAAGCCACGGCTGACGCGAGTCTGGTGGCCCGTCGCGGCGCTGCTGGCACCGGACTGGAGAGGCGAGGAGTTGGCGGTCTTGTAGGTCACGGCAGGGCGCGGGGTCAGGGGCGTCTGTGGGAGCTGCCTGCGCCCGCGGCCTGGAGTGCTTGAACCAGAGGGCAGCGTTCCAGGGCCAGCTTTGACCACACTGCTACCGTGCTGAGGAAACAGACGGCAGAGGGACTTTTGCTTTAGTGCGAAAGGTTATTCTCCACATGCAGCGAGGGATCGGAGTAAACAAAGTGTGGTCAAAGAGCAACATGAACACCTTGTATAATCTAGTTTTTCTTGACCTTAAACATAATGTAACTTCCCACCTCGCTGCAGTGACGTAGAAGTGTACTCAGGGGTGACATCACTGGTGGGTGTGGTTACAGGTGCAACAGAGCACATTTCTGACCACGCAACCACAGCCATCATCACTGTTGTTTCAGAGGGGAAACATGCTTTCAGCTTTTAGAGAGGGGGGTGTTAACTTACTCTTTACAGTTCCAAATTGAAGCTGTAATTTTAACAGTCTAGTCTAATGAGTGTGGCCGTTTTGAAGTGTAATCTACTACATTTAACAGTTTGGCTGTTGCCCGAGTATGGATGTGAACACCCTAAAATGAAAAGCGGAAATACGGCCCTAAAAACCTCATCGTCAAATCCACATGTGCTGGGGTGCAGAGCCAAAAAAGAATAAAACACGTGTCGCCGCCCAAAGAGACTGACGGACCACAGGGTGTGCGCGACAAGCTGGCTGCTAATCGCTGCGCCAGGAAACTCACCTGCTTGACGAAAACTGCGTCCTGTCGCTCTCCGGGAGACGTGGACCGACTGGGCCCGGCGGACTTGGTGTGACACTGCTCCCGGCTGCCGTAGCGGTCGCAGGAGTAGTAGCGCTGCTTCTCTCCCGCCGAGGAGTGGTGCCTCCGCTCATGAGGCCGGCTGCGGTCCCGCTCCCTCGCCCGTTCTCTGGACAGACCTTCCGCTGAGGGGTCGGTGAAGGAGTCTGGAGGACGAAATGAGGCAGGGCGGGCAGGGAAATACAGTATACGGTTCAGCTGTCACTTTTATCATCTAGTCATCTCTTCTGAATGTGGCAAAAAAAGATGAAACATTCAGTCAGCCTAGTTTGAGATTTAAAGTTTCCCTGTGGAGTTTCTGAACACTTGTGGAGCAAACAAATGGGCCTCCGTTGCGTTGCGGTCACAAGCGGGTTACACGATTTTCATATTCCTATTGATTGACAGCTGGCGGCCAGAACAAAAGAAAGTACTTAACAAAGAGCTGTCGCAATGCACTCAATCAAAAGCGGCGGCGAAGAAGAGTGAAAGGTATGAAACGGATGTAAACAATGCAACTGCAACACAATGACACAAGAGTTACAGCACTAACTGTTCAAGAGGCATCCGATGTAGACACAAGAACAGACAGATGTAGGTCTGTTCAACACATAAGGACACACTTTTACCACAAAAATGTAAAGCCACAATGTGTAGAATTTCATAATCTGCCAGGAAGGAATAACGACAGGTACTGAATATGTTGCTTTCGACTATTCGTCTCGTTATCCTCCCACTGGGGGGTTACCAGAGTCAGACATTTTTTACTTTTAGTAAGCAATATAGACGTTGTCACAATTACAAGTATCTTAAACTGCAAACATGTTAGTTGGCCTGAAGGTAAATGTGTTACACGTCACGGTCCAGTTGCATTTACAACCTTCGCGCCGTGTCTGCATTCAGCCCGCTCATTGTCTCGTCGTGAAAGGGAACCCCGGCGCTTCTCGTCTTAGCCAAATGATTTATGTAATACAGTGATACGTATCGTGTTTTTTGTACCGTGAGCTATTATTACACACGATTACATTACACCTCTAATTAAAGGCAAATGACTCATCTTTGTGTGTCTGCGCGTTTCCATCCAGACCATGGGTGTGTGGCATAAAGCAAAGCACTGTGGGGAAAATGACTCTGTGGAATAACTCCAGTTTTCAGATTAAAACCGCGATGACAGGAACACAGAAGCCTATTCATCATGCTGATGTGTCACATCTGCCTCCAGAATGACAAGCTCCGAGGACTTGAAACTCTCCTGGCTGCTTCTCTCAATTCAGGCGATGCAGAGGGGGCGGCTGGATGTTCTGCTATCCCACCAAGAGGTGCTCATAAATCCCCGTGCTGGACCTGTCCACTGTGGCCTTTTATCTCAGCAATAAAGCCCAGCTGCTACCCTCCAGTGTTAACATATGAAAACCACCCTGCCACCAGCTCTCCGGCTGTAATTGCTCCAGCAGACGACGCCTGATGGCTAACAAAGCGTGGACATGACCCGCTGTACTGCAAAAAATAATAAGAGAGCGTCCTAAAACCCAGAAATGAGTCAGCACTGTTGCACTCCGGTTCCCTCGTCTCAAATTCAATATTTTCATTTCATTGGTTTTTGGTTGGAGGCCAGGAATAAGGCCGTAGTCAAAATAAGCTCAAGATATTTTCACATTTTTGTTCTATGACATAAAATACTTATGTATATATGGGACTTAAAGAACATCAAAAGGTGGTTGCTAACAACGTTAAGACATTCACTTTTACTGCTGCATTCTGGCTTAAAAATCATAAAAGATTTTGTTCATTTGTGAAGATTATCTTGCCGAGTATCCTAAAGTCGTGTTTGCCATAGAGATCTTTTTTTTGTTCTTTCTTTTGTCAAGGGAACCAGTGCAATGCTATTTTGGAGTTAACAGACAAAATACATACATAATCACTGCAGCACTCAATATAATTAGGTATTAAGTTGCATTAATCAGCCTTAAAATATTGCTAACCTTCCACACACACGTGATAAGTTTGGAAATTATTCTTGGTGGTGCATTCAGGGACACTGTGACAATGTGTCAGCTCAAGTTTAGGAGCTGGCTCAAGAAAAGTGAACCCAACATGGGCAGTGTGAAAAGGAATATACGAATTACTGATTTCTTGAAATAAAAGAGTTACCGTCACTGCTCAGCTGACTCTGGCACTGAAGTATCTGAGCATCCTTGAATGCACCAACAGGCCTACTTGTTATTGCTAAGAACTACATTTCATGCATACCTGTCTGACAGAACACAGGCGACCTGTAGTGACGGCCTGCTGATCCATTTGGCTCTTCGACTCAAAATATATCGGTGTCACAAATAGTTTTACATATGATTTACAATCTTTTTTGCACAATCTCAAGTGTGTACAGAGTTTCCACCCCGGACATCCGTACACTTTATAGCACTTGTTTGAATTGTCAAATCTTATTAATACCTGGGAATTTGACAAGACAGGCAAAGTCTCACTTTCAAACAGGATGCGGCACAGAAACTAAAGATACAAATTGGTGTCTTATATTGTAATGAATCATGTTTGGGTCTTGAGGGCAGAAATGTGATCAGACACCACGCCTGTGCTTGACTGTGAAGATGTCCTTTGTTCTCACGCTGCTCACTTTAAACAAGCTGTCATTGTGCTTTGTGTTCAAATGTCTCGTACTCATCACTGTGTGCTTTATGAACAAGATGACTGGTCCTCACTAGCAACACCAGCAGAGCTACATCCTACACATCTGTATTCATGTAGGTCTTCTGCTGCCTCAGCATATAATATATAATCAAATAGTCTCAGATTTAAAACCCCTCACTATAGCAGATCTCAGGACTGTTGAACTCTCGTTACCACTCGTGTAAATACTGCCGGATGATTTTAAACTTTTCTCTTCAAGCATATTTATTGATTTCCCTTATTGTCTCTGATGCTGTACGTGCTTTTGTTATTTCTGGCTTCATCCTCTGTGCGTTATGAACCGTCTGTCTGGTTGTGTTTGCCGTGTGGATTTGTCCATTTGCCATTTTGTTCTGTCTTTCTGCTGTACTCTGGTCTCTCTTGCAAAAGATATGTTGATCTCGATGAGATTTCAAATTAACTTTTTTGTAGGGTGGCTCATTTTATTTCTATGAATTGAACAGATAACCCCCTAAAGTTTATGCTGAGTGGGAAATGTGACCTCAATCATGGCAAACAATCAATAACTCCCTCCCTCCACCCTTCTACCAAGCCACTTTGTTGACTACTTTACAAAAAAGATAGACGACATACGCTCTTCATTTACTAATCCATCTTCCATAACTACACCTCCAGTAACTTCACCCTCTTCCCCCTTGTTTTCCTCTTTTATCCCCCTGTCTCCTAATCAAGTTCTTACCTTGGTAACCTCTGCCCGCCCAACCACCTACCCCCTTGACCCCATCCCTTCTCACATTCTCCAGTCCATTGCTACGGACCTTCTTCCCTTTCTCACCCATCTTATTAACACCTCCCTCGCAACCGGCTGTTTCCCTAACTCTCTGAAGGAGGCAAGAGTCAACCCTCTCCTGAAGAAACCCACTCTCGACCCATCTGAAGTCAACAACTACAGACCTGTCTCTCTCCTCCCCTTCCTTTCCAAAACTCTAGAGCGAGCTATCTTTAACCAAGTCTCCTCCTTTCTTCACAGTAACAACCTTCTAGACCCCCACCAGTCTGGATTCAAGACAGGCCACTCAACAGAGACTGCCCTCCTTGCTGTCTCTGAGCAGCTTCACACTGCTAGAGCAGCCTCTCTCTCCTCTGTCCTTATCCTTCTAGACCTTTCCGCTGCCTTTGACACAGTGAACCACCAGATCCTCATGTCCTCCCTCCAGGACCTGGGTATCTCAGGAACAGCGCTCTCACTCTTCTCATCCTACTTTACCAACCGTTCTTACCGGGTAACCTGGAGAGGATCTGTGTCTGAGCCTTGTCCTCTGACTACTGGGGTCCCTCAGGGTTCAGTCCTTGGTCCTCTTCTCTTCTCTCTGTACACCAACTCTCTCGGCTCTGTCATTCGCTCGCATGGCTTCACCTATCACAGTTATGCTGACGACACCCAACTGATCCTCTCGTTTCCCCAATCCGAAACACAGGTAGCAGCACGAATCTCTGCCTGTCTGACCGACATCTCTCAGTGGATGTCCGCTCACCACCTGAAAATTAACCCGGACAAGACTGAACTTCTCCTCCTTCCAGGAAAAGGCTCTCCCACCCACGACCTAACTATTAACTTCAACAACTCAGTGTTGGCTCCGACTCCGACTGCCAGGAACCTCGGAGTGACGCTCGACAGTCAACTCTCCCTGACTGCCAACATTACCGCAATAACACGCTCCTGTAGGTACACACTGTACAACATCAGGAGAATACGACCCCTTCTCACTCAGAAGGCGGCACAGGTTCTGGTCCAGGCTCTGGTCATCTCACGGCTGGACTATTGCAACTCCCTCCTGGCAGGTCTACCTGCTAATGCCATTCAGCCTCTACAGCTCATCCAGAATGCAGCTGCTCGACTGGTCCTCAACCTACCGAAATTTACCCACACTACTCCGCTCCTCCGCGACCTTCACTGGTTACCGGTGGCCGCCCGCATCCGCTTCAAAACATTGGTACTTGCGTACCGTGCTGCGAACAGATCGGGTCCGGTCTACATCCAGGACATGGTCAAACCGTACACCCCAGCCCGTTCGCTTCGCTCGGCTTCTGCCAATCGGCTTGTAGCTCCGTCACTTCGAGCTAAACACTCAACAAAATCACGACTGTTTGCTGCGCTGGCTCCTCATTAGTGGAACGAGCTCCCCATTGACATCAGGACAGCAGAAAGTCAATACATCTTCCGTCGCAAACTAAAAACACACCTCTTTCGACTATACCTTGAATAGGGAGGGTAGAGCCGTAGTAGCACTTAAATGTCCCTTACTGATAGCACTTTGTTGTTTAGCACTTTAGTAGCACTTAAACGGCACTTACAGATAGTATTCTGTAGTTTAACGTTATTGAAGAAATTGTACTTGCTTGATTCTTGTTGTTCTGAGTTTGGACTCATGGTTTAATGCACTTATTGTAAGTCGCTTTGGATAAAAGCGTCAGCTAAATGACATGTAATGTAATGTAATGTAATGTAATGTAACTGCTGACCGTTTTATTTATTTAATATTTTTATTTCATCATACCAGGATATTTCCAATTGGGGATTCAAAATCTCTTTTGCATGGGAGTCCCGGCCAAAAAGTATAACAAATGGAATTGAGATGCACTGTACAATGTATACAATGCCAATGTGAGAAGTTGGAATAAACAGTGTGGCTGCATGTCAAACAAAGACAAAACATTTATCTTGATGTGGGAGTCCATGTTTCCCTTTAATCTTTTTTTTTATTTTTATGAACATGTCAATTTAGCCCTTTTAACTTCAATTGTGCAGCTCTAAGTGTGAAGTCTGTAAAGCTCAGTCTACATGTTATAAATGTTCAGGTCCGAGGGAACAAAGGGAGACACTGATCCCCGGCACAGAAGATTTTCCTCTGAGAGCTCACACATCTTTCTGCTAATCAGATGGAAAGCCTGACATGTAAAATCCCTGGTTGAAGCGCAGCAGAAACCCCTTAACCTACATAACCCGATCGTGAACTCTAATCCTAGAAAGAATTTCTGCAGTTGAGACATCCAAGTACAAGGGAAGCCACCGCTGTCTCTGCATGAAAGTTTCTATGTGGATACTCTGCTCTCTGTATTATATTAATTATTATCGCTGTGTTAAATGAATTAATCTCTCAACAACCTAAAATATGCACCGTTGTTAATCTATTTTAGTCGCTTTGTTCATGATATCAAGCTCTATGTGATGATATGGCACTCATTTTAGTCATGCGGCGCTAACGTCAGTCACATGACCTCACGGTTTACCTCGTTGTCTGACATTCTGTTTTATATTCTTACACTCATAATAGACATAGTTGGATTGTGGACTACCATTTTGCCAGTGTAGTCCTGGCTTTCCATCCCCTCCCTCTGGTCGGCCGAGCGCATCGCTGCAGCTCGTCATCACAACAACAGTCCCCAAGAGCGAGATGGTGGCAACGAAATTAGGAACGGTTACAGCTCCCCCAGCACCCTCTACTCTTCCTGCTGACTCCACTCCCCAAAACCGGACTGGTACACCTTTTATTACCTCCAAGATGTCATCCTTTTATGCAGTTCTTTGGTTCCCCTATTTTAGTTTGTCCGTTCTGCTTTATTTTGTATTTGTAATTTTCTATTCCTCTATTGTGTTCATTGCCTATATGGCATTGTCTCCTTTGCCTCATGTATTTTCTGAAATGTTTACTTGTATTGATGTTATGTTTTTACCTTGCTTCTATGTAGAGCACTTTGTAAACCCTGTTTTTAAAGGTGCTATATAAATAAATGTATTATTATTATTATTATTATTTTGAAGCCGTGAGTTCAGCATTCTGGCCATCGCCAGTGACTTTTGACGAAGAGGGTGGAGCTAGGGACGGATACACATTGCTAAGCACCTATCCTGATACAGGTACAGTATATACTCCGCTTTATGGTCTATTTGACTAAGACTTCTCATAGACTTCTATACAGCCAGAGGCCCTGCTGGCTTTTAGAAAGAATATAAATTGGCTTCACTTTTCAATAACCTAGAGTAAGATGTTTGACAGCCGGTCACTGGTCGCAATTTATAATCTCAACTCATCGAATTGAAGTTTGCTTTTGTCTCACCAACGGTGCTGGACGGCTGCATTGACGCAGCTCTATCCAGGGACTTCTGCTTCTTGTCTTTGTCCTTGTCCCTCCGTCTGTGGCAGCGGTGGTGGTGGTGATGGTGCTGGGCTCTGTCCTGGCCCTCGTCTTGGGCCAAGTCGGGCCGCTCCAGGTCATACTCTGACAGACCGACCTCCTGGTAGCGATGCGGCATCAGCGAGGATGCCGAGCGCCTGATGGGACTGAGGTCAACGATCGGCTGAGAGGGTGAGAGAAACGCGGAGAGGCGTCAGGGGAAAGTACAGGCGAGCAGAGGGGCGACCGTGGTGGTTTTACCCAAACCACTTGTACGTGACCACCAAAATATCCACAACACACACATGACACAACCAGTGGACGGCAATCTACCAACGTTCTACCCGTTCTTCTCCCGGCACAGATGTCAGAAACATTAGAGAAGAATGAACACAAATCCAGGACAGAACTTGAATCCTTACTGAACGTACGTAATTTGGTCCACTAGCAGGTGTCTCTGCTAGTGGACCAAGAAGAGGTGGGGTGTGGACACTGGCCTTCGTGGCATTGCTCGGCCATTTCTAACCTTAGACAGAAGTTGTTGCGTCCTGGGCGTAACGCCGCCAAAGACGATTGTTATTGGATTAAAGAAAAACAAGTTTGGAATTATGAGTGTTTTGGATGGTACCTAACTTCAGGCTTGTAGATGGTTTGTATTGACTTGAATGGAAGCAGTGCCTTTCCTGTCGGAGACGTCTTGTTTTTTTTCCTATCTGACATTGTTTTTCTGCCTTGTTCACGCTAATGAACCTGTTTTCTGTGAAAAGAAGGCGTAAACTGCCGTTTGCTCTAAACCTGCAATAACAGGCTTTTTGGCAATTTGTGGCCTGCGGAAACCAGTTAACATTTACATATCATCTTCTTTTTAAAAGTTGATATCACAAACTTATTTACACATTGAGCAGCTACACAGCAACATTATCATGTTCCTGGACGGCTATAAATAAATATCTCTCTCTCTCTTAAGCTGCTGATCAAGGTATGTGTTTTTTTTTTGTTTGGATCAAAAACAGCTGCCTCCTGCGCCTGAGCGGTGATAGTGAACAACAAGAGGAAAAGCTGGACGGGCCGGACAGCTAAACAAGAGCTGAAACTCACCATAAGGCTTTAAGTGTTCAGAGGTGTTTTCCTTTAAAATCTCTGTCCAGAAACTAATTGTGTAACTAATGCCATGAGGACATTGACCTCACCCCACCTCATTCTTATCTCACTGACCGGCACAGCTACAGGAAACAGACTGATGTGATAGGGAGCAGGACTAGCAGCTACGTTACCACCCCACCTGCTGGCCACTGCCCAGATCATGTCTGATGATATTTCAGGCAATACTTCTTCAGGATTTTAGTTTCCAAATATACAAGTACTTACCTTGATTGCTCTAGTGCTGAACTGTATTTAGTCATTATTTTTGATGAACTCCAATTGTTATTGCTTTACCACAGACAGTAGCAGGGTGGTTGTGCTGTTCGTCCTGTTCCTACCCCTCAGCCTAGCCCGCCTGTAGCTAAAGTCAGGGACAACGATATCACAACACTGCGGAAGATACCCATATTACAAAGTCATTTATCTAGTAAGCCGTCTTAAAATCTTATTTTTTAGATAAATGTCATATCATGCCACTAGAAAGAGAGAAAAGAAGTCCCCCGCTTCTTTCAAACTGCTCAAAGGGTCTGAAAGTGAGGGTGAATAAAGGATTCACGGGATGAATCCGACTTGTTTAGTTCACTTTGGTTCATTTCATGTGTGAAAAATAAGATTTTAAGACTGAAAGTAACATTAAACGACAGATACGGTCGGACGGGGTTTCTGTTTCGTTATTTCAAAGCAAGAAAGCAGCAGTACCGTCCCTGCCTTGTTCCACAATCACAAACCAACTAACGAAAAATGAAATTAAATAAACTACACACTACTACAGTACTACATAATGAAACTCACATACAGCACACATAACCAGATGTCACCAAAGTGTGGTACATTACTGCTGTAGTAAATGGCTGTGAAGTGCTTGACATCCCGGGGCTACTCGGGTATGTTCTGTGGACAATGTCAATTTGTGTGTTGCATGTAATGACATCTGTCGGCAATGTCATGGAATGACCAGAGTCTATTGTATATGTACGAGGGTCACTCTGTCCATGATGGCATGGAGGGTGTGAACTCTGCACTGAGATGAGAGGAGGCGCATGGAGGCAAACACAGACATGAGAGACAAAGAAAAAAAGGAGGAAGAGTTGAAGAGAGAGGGAGAGAGAGAGAGAGGTGGCACAACAGGTGGTACATACTGCCAGGTGGGTCCCAGGGACGTGGCGAGGGTGGCTCCGCTATCAGACAGCACACACAAGAGGGAGGTGGGCAAAACATTAGCAGTGGGCATCGAAATTAGGACAAGGGGAAGACAGAAGATCAGAGAGGAGACTCCGGCTGGGGATACCCTCTATTTTCTTATTATCTATAAATCAGAAGAAAAGACCAAAACTAACAACACCAATCCTACTAATAATTATTATTATGTGTGCGTGTGCATCCAAGCCTGATATATCTTCTTCCTCTGTGCCATAGAGCACTATTGTTGTTAAAAACGCATCAACGAGTCACACCGTTTCACTTTCAACACACACACACAACACACACACACACACACACACGCTAAAATCTACAGTGCCCAGCTGTTTTATGAAATACTCAGCATTTCTTAGAAATAAAACTATGTATTTGTGGGTGTTTATTTTAAGCACAACACCAACAGAACAAAGGGCAGAGTACGGAGGACAAACACATTTTGAGCTTTGGTCTTTTCATGGGATTTGTTAACAAAAAAATATAAGATAACGCCAGCCTTTACACTTTAAAGAGAAAAAGAGAACAAGAGATCAAAATGCAACATAAACATAAGGAAAGCAGGTGTTTAATGTTGTGGCAGAGAGGGAGAGAGAGAGGAAGCCACAAACAGAGAGAGAGAGACAAACTGGGAAACTAAACGGACGAGATCAGACAGATGAGACAATCCAGGAAACAGAGAAGTGATGGGCAGAAAACATCCATGTGCAGCTACTGTAACTCACAGAATTAGTTAGAAAAGCAAAAATGAATTCATAAATTAACAGATGGCAATAAGCGAAATTCATAATAAAAAAATAGAAGAAACATGGATCGCTGCAGTCAGGTAAAAGTAAGATGTTACATTAGAATATTGTATAAAATATGGAAAAAGATGAATGATAATAATTGCATTA